>NC_133662.1:219849332-220149332 GCF_037893015.1 Macrotis lagotis
CAGGCCCAGTATTCTCTGGTCTCACACACTTAATAATTACCTAGCTGTGTGGAATTGGGCAAGCCACTTAACCCCATTGCCTTGCAAAAACCTGAAAAACAAAAACCAAACCAAAAAACCATATGGAGTAGAGCCTGTTATCCTCATTTTTATAGAGGAGGAGACTGAGGTAGAGAAAGGATGAGAAATTTGTCCAGCATATCTTCTCATATCTCTCTTGCAGGGTCATGCTTGTTCTTTATAATTTTGCAACATCAATTTTCTATTGTTTTGTGTATACTATTCTTTTCTTTTGCATTGCTGTAAAAATTATGCATTGTTTTCTTAGCCTTGCAAACTTTACTTTGCATCACTTTATAAGATCATCCCATATCACATTCATTGTTTCTTACAGAACAGTAATATTCCATTACATCCTGTACCACAATTTGTTTAGCTACTCCTCCTGAAAACTCAGATAATTTTTAAATTCTATGACTTTCAGTTTCTTCATCTGTATAATGGGGAAGATGATGATGATGATGATGATAAAAATAATAATAATACTTTTGACCAAACCTGAGATTCCATCAATATAGGGAACTCATAGTAAGGAATTAAATTTCTTATGCCATTTAACAGGATAAGGTCAAAATGGACACATGATATAGCTATTTCAAGAAATTTAGAAGAACAAGGAATATTATTTATCAGAATTATGAATAGGTGAGCAATTAAAAAAATTTAAAAAACTTTAGATAAATTTATTTCTTCATTTTTTTCAACTACATGTAAAGATAATTGTCAGCAATCATTTTTTTGTAAGGTTTTGAGTTCTTTTTCTTTTTCTCTCCTTCCCTCCCCTCTCCCCTAGATAGAGAGTAATCTACTATAGGTTATACTTATATAACTATGTTAAACACATTTCCATATTAATCATATTGTAAAAGAAGAATCAGAAGACAAAAAACATGACAGAAAAAACATAAAACAAATTTTAAAAACTGAAAATAATAAGCTTTGGTCTGTGTTCAGACTCCATAGTTTCTTTTCTGGATGTGAATGATATTTCCCATCACAAGTCCTTTAGAAGAGTCTTTGATCATTGTTCTGCGGAGAAGAGCAAGTGATGGGTGAGCAATTTATAGTTCTAAAGAGGGTATTTTTGATTATGTTTAATTAAAAAAGATTTTTTATAAATTCGATGTGTCCAAGATCAGAAGGAAAGAAGAAAATTGGGGAAAAAAATTTAAAGACAAGTTACTCAGGTATAGGAATCCTCTACCCTTCAATTTTTGATTTAGTATTTATTAATGTGCGTGCTATGTGCCAGATAATGTGCTAAGTTCTGGGAATATAAATACTAATGAGAGAGGTCCTGACCTTAAGGAGCTTATAATCTATTGGACAAAGACAACTCATGAGAGGAAGTTGAAAAGTAACTACACTGGGATGGGGTGAGGTGGGGTGTCAGGAGGGTAAGAGAGGTGTTGGTGGAAAATGGAGTTTTTGGAAAGAGTTTATTGCTCCAGCCCTCTAATGGGAGAGAGAGAGAGAGAGAGAGAGAGAGAGAGAGAGAGAGAGAGAGAGAGAGAGAGAGAGAGAGAGAGAGAGCTAGAGAGAGAGACAGAGAGAGAGAGACAGAGAGAGAGTGCCAGTGAAGATGACTCCAACTATGAGTTAGTTGGATCACTGAGAAATTAAATGACCTCCAGAATGACATCGAGAACATGTATCCAAGGTGGGACTTGTACCCAAGTCTTTCTGACTTTAAGGCAAGCTCTCCACCCATTGTACTAGGCTGACTCACTATCAGTTAATAACTTCATTATTAGAGGTTATTTGTGATCATCAAATGAGTGTTTGTAAAGTACTTTTCAAATCTTAAAATGCTTTGTAAAAATCAGATATTGATTTTGTTGTGGGTTAGGGACTGTGGAAATGAATTTCAGACTGTTCTAATTCACCTAATGACCCATGAAAGTTGATTTAGGAGCATGCTAGGGACTGATGGTTTAGGCCAAAAAAAAAATATTTCCAGGTCATAATCTACAGGCCATTATATACTTAGATAATTAAGAAGATTAAGTCCTGACTGTCTTGTTACCAGGAGGCTCCATTCCTCTGGCACAAATCTACAAAAGCATTATTTTTCTCATTAATTCTTTCATGCATTTAATCAATCGATAGTCACTGAGTACCCACTGTCCTTTATACCAGACATGGTGGTATGCCATGTAAATAAGACATTGTCTCTGCCCTCATGGGTCTTATATTCTTGCAGAAGAGATAAGATAGGGGCATGTATATTTTAGTATAAAATAGAATATTTGCTTGATATTCAAGACCCTAATCATTTTGGAACCATTCTATCTTTCCAACATTTTCTCAGACTATTTCCTTTCCCTGCTCTATTTGATGCTCTGGTCAACTCTGCCCTAGTCACTTGTCATACTTTATGTACATTGCATCCTTTGCTGTCTTTGCCTCTTTGATCATGCAGTTCCTTATACTTGGAAGGTTCTGTTTTCCTCCCTAGCTGTTGAATTTCTCTCTATTCTTTAAAGCTCAACCCCAATTCTGTCTTTTGCAGGAAGCTGTCCTTGATCCCTCCAGTCAGGAATAACCTGCTGGAACATCATTAAGCATTTTGTTTAACCCTTCTCTCATGTATCTGTAAGAGTTTGAAATGAGCCATAGGAACTGGTTATAGATAGATATGGAATACCCCAATCCACATTTCCAAGGAAAATGTGATTTCTGAATCTTTGAAGAGTAGAAGGATGATCATGACTGGCAATCTTTCCTTTACTCTCTTATCTTCAAAAGATCTATCTATCTATCTATCTATCTATCTATCTATCTATCTATCTATCTATTCATCTATGTATCCATCCATCCACCTCAAGTATGCAGCTATCTATACATCCATCTATCTATGTATCCATCCATCCATCCATCCATCCATCCATACATACATACATACATACATACATACATACATACATTCATCCATCCATCTCAGATATTGACAGTCCAAGGAAACAATGTCCTTTTGCTTTTCAAGATAAAACAAAACAGCATCTTTTTCCCTGATTGCTGCAGGCAGGTAGTCCTACTCTAGGTTCGGATAGAAACAATTAGCTTAATTTTGGTTTCCTCTTGCGAAATGCTTATTACTCAGCTTGTAGGCATCTGGAGAAGGAAAGATTTGAACCTGGTTTTCCTGACTCCATGCCTAGTCCTACACCACATATCATGTAATTCATAACGTCAATTTTAATGTGAAATTGAATTTCACAGGGGATCTCAAAAGCCTTTTCATTTGGTAACTAGGTGCCATGGTAGATTATGTTGGTCTTGGAATCAGGAAAATCTGAGTTCAAATCTGGTATCAGATCTTTATTACTTGGATGACCCTGGGTAAGTCATTTAATTGCTGTCTGCTTTAATTTCTCCATCTGTAAAATGTGGATACCTCCCAGGGCTGCTATGAAGATCAGATGAGATAACATGTAACATGTTTTACAAACCTTAAAGTTTTATATAAAATGTTATAAAATATTACAAAATTATCATCATCATCATCATCATCATTATGCCTAATGGGGAGGAATAGGTCAGGATTGTTATAATGCTAGATTTCTTCCAGTCATTTCTGCTTCTCAGGCTACAAACACAAACTGGACCCTAGATGACAAGCCACTAATGAAATCATTACAGATCTCTTTGCATTTGCAAAAGGCAGCAAAAGCCATAGCAATAATGTACTTTGTGTTTGAAGGGGAGACTTTGGTCTTTCAGATGTGGAGTTTATGGGGAAGGTATTCTTAGCTCTGAACAATGCCCTGTAAACTGATGGGGATCATATGAAAACCACTTGTCAAAGAGGTTTCTGTTGCTGGGTGTTGCTGGGAGTCTTTTTTGGCTGCAGCCTTCCCTGGAGGGGATGCAGCAGAGACAGAAAGGATGAAGTCATGAGTTATTAGGGATTGACCTGGGTCTTATAGCAAAGATACTGGTCCTTATCTTCATCCAGGTTCTGCTGTAGTTGAAGTTAGCTTAATCCTGGTAATGTCAGTGTAGTATTCAGAAGGTATTCTATTATGAGGATCATCTACAAAAAGTGAAATCATCAAAAGCAATATTTTTTATCTCTTCTTCTCCAATGGTACCCATTACCATCTGAGGAAATGGACTTCAGGTAGATTGAGACTGGTTTGGGTCAAATAACTTAGTCTTATAGGATGATTTGTGATTGGTAATGATATTGCACATGACTGTTGATAAGTGGAAATAGGGCAATCTTTTTAGATAATTAAAACACCTGAGGCTACGACCAGAATAACTGATTGTTTAATGACAATTCTCTAATGATGGGCTACTCCCCACATAGTTGGCTGATCCTCAAATGGTAGAGATGTAGTTTATCATTGGGCCTATACTTGAAGATACTGGATACTTTGGCAATAATAACAGTTCCAACAAGGCCAACAATATAAATAGTTCACATTTATATTATACTTTATGATACACAAAATGCCTGGGCTTCCCTGGCATAGCTTTTAAGAACCTAAGGGCACCTTTATGCCACAATAATGAAGCATTGAACTCTAGATTTAACAAGATTTTATTAATATTTAATGAAATATTTTACCCATAGTCTATATCTACCAGCTCCCATGTATTTAACTACCATCTTTATGCTAATGATCTCAAATATAGTTTCCTTGCCCCAATCTCTCAGCTGACCTTCAATCTCTCATCTATAACTTCCTTTTAGATGTCTTGAACGTCAGACAAAACTTGCAGAGTGGAAGTGGTGAGGATAACATCCTTTGAGACTTCCAAGTCTTTTCTTTCTTTTTCTTTCTTTCTTTCTTTCTTTCTTTCCTTCCTTCCTTCCTTCCTTCCTTCCTTCCTTCCTTCCTTCCTTCCTTCCTTCCTTCCTTCCTTCCTTCCTTCTTTCCTTCCTTCCTTCTTTCTTTCTTTTTCGGTTTTTGCCAGGCAATGGGGTTAAGTGGCTTGCCCAAGGCCACACAGCTAGGTAATTATAAAGTGTCTGAGGTCAGATTTAAACTTAGATACTCCTGACTCCAGGGCCAGTGCTCTATCTACTTTGTCACCTAGCCACCCAGAGACTGCCAATTCTTATCATTAACACAATGGATGGCAATCACACCATACACCAATGGTAATGTGCTCCACCTCTGGGGATTACAGATTTCCCTTCTAATCACATGAGATGGAGGAGTGGATTAGTGTTGTGGAAAGACACTGGCTTTGGAGTTAGAGGGCCTAGTTCAGAAATGGTTCTGAGACTCAGTTTGTCACCTATAAAATGAAGAGTTCATTCTAAAATGTCTTCCAAGATCTTAGAATGTTAGAAAAATTAGTGAATTATTTTTTTATTTCTGAATAATCAATTTGATACATGTGTTTCAATGGTTTCTGTTAACCTAACAATATTCTATGCAGCTCAGTAATATGCTGCTTAGTGAATATTACTTGATTTCTTTCTAGATCTAAATTGTTGATCCTATGCTCTCTAAGACTCCTTCCAATGCTAACACTATGCTGCTGCCCTGCCCCACCTAGATCAAGAAAAGCTATCATTCATCTCCATTTTCTTTCTGGGAAGGAACAGGCGGGGGAAGATTTTTTTATCCAGAGGACTCTCCTGAATTATATTTTTGCTCTATGATGGTTTGTCCATTCTCCCTTTGTTTCCCAGAGCTGACTGCTGTTTCCTTCCAATTCTATTTTAATCATTATTGTTATAGGTCACTGTTTTCCTGGATGAAAATTTACAGATCCTTAAAATAAAATTTCAACAGAGGCTTGCCAGATTCAGAAAGCTGTTCTAGTAATGGCAGAGATTTGAATGTTTTAAAACCCAACATCCAACTTTAATTTTAGGCATGCTTCTAGTGGTTGGATATTTGCATTTTCATTTGGATGTTGTTGCAGTTGAAAGGAAAAGGGAATGCAGAGAGGAGAACCTTCTGGAGTAGTGAAAGGAAAGGATAGGGAATTCTGGGTGAAGGATGAAAGAGGCAAGAAGAAAATGATGACAAGTTGGGCAGCTAATGGAAGGGTAAAATGGAGGAGGCCTAAAGTCAAACCACCAGCATCATCATTATCCAAAAGTTATTTTAGGGAGAATGAAAGTATTTAGAATTTTCTACAGATGATCTATAGTATTCAATACTTTTCTTAAGATGGAAGACCTAAGTTTATAAGCCAGTAGAAAATTCCAAGGTTAAAAATGACAAAAAATTCTAGAATGCAAAGTAAAATTGGGATGATTTTCTATTTGTGTGTGCATGCTGATGCGCCAGATACTGTACAAAGAAGAATATGTTAGCACAAATGTTGCCCTCAAGGAACTCTGAATTCTAGCCCCCCATGGGGGGACAGCCCATTTTCATTTTTTCATTTAATTTTCTTTGCTAGTATTTAAAAAATTATTGATAGTTTTTCTTTATGTCATAGTCATTTTCTAATAACCACAAA
Source organism: Macrotis lagotis (assembly GCF_037893015.1). Taxonomy (NCBI): domain Eukaryota; kingdom Metazoa; phylum Chordata; class Mammalia; order Peramelemorphia; family Peramelidae; genus Macrotis; species Macrotis lagotis. The sequence goes on from NC_133662.1 coordinate 219,855,828, forward strand.
CTTTTCCTTTCATCCTCCCATTCCCTCCAACAGGGAGATCCCTCCAGATAGTTGATAATTAAAAGCAAACAACACAGAATTCTTCATATGCAATATTTGGCAATCTTGGCCATCAACTTGGCCAAACCTCCATCAAAAGAAATGAGTTTCTTAAATCCTTTGCCTTCAATAATCACTATAGATCTTTGAATTGAAGGGTGAGCTAAAGTTTGGAGGCTTGTAACTTAGTCACAGATACCTAACAAAAGAAAGAATGTGGTCTATGAGGCCTTTTGCCTTAGTCTTTGTGCCTTCTCAAGTTCATTTGCATTGGAGCTCAAAAGGAGCTTGGATGTGGGTGGGGAAGAGGAGGGCAGGAATGAGGAAGGAGGAAAACAGTGGCATCCATAAAAGGCCTTTGAAATTTGCTGGAAGACAGTCCCTGAAATCATTGGAAGGGAATGCTGGCAACCAGGAATTGAGAAGAGTTAAAGGGCATTAATTAATTAATGAATCCTAAATCAGACTGAGGCATAGAACAGAAACTAGGAGGAGGTTATATGCCTATGGAGGAGGTGACAAATCCCTCTTCTTACCAAGAAAAAGGTGAAGTTTTCTGTCCTATCCCATTGTTGTTTGTCCTCATTCTCTAACAGAACACAAGGAAGGTGATGCTATGACTTGCAAGTGAGTTGTATTTAAGTGAAGGAGGAATGATGGGGGATGCAGTTAGCAGTTTCACTCTCTCCTTCAGAGCCATTTGGATCCAGTGTTGAGATATAGGTCAGGATGACTGGAGGTGGTCCCTGATGTAGTGGGAGTCATTCACTTTTTTTAAGCAAAGGTTTATCTCAGGTCTTTGTTTGAGGCAACACCCATTTGGGAACTAAGGCTAGGTAAGAAATGAGGTAAAAAATGCCTTTAATCTAGTGAAAAAAATCAATCTGGGAGGGGAAGACCTTCCAGGTTTCTGATCAAAACAGAAATAATCTCCATTTACACTCACTCTGACCCATCAGGGATTCAATGACAGGATCTGTGAAAGTCCTTCTCCAAAAAAGCTGAAGCTTAGACTCTGAGGGCTAAGATAAAAGCAAGGAAAGAGTTCACACCTGTTATAGGGAAGAGTATGAGATTCCAGGAAATATAGGAAAGAGTTAGGAAAAAGAGAGAGGTGAGGGGCAGAAGGGCCATGGCAGTCATCTGAAGAGCAGAGAGAATGTGATAGCCTGTGGAGGTAAGCAGAATCCTTGAATATGATCAGAATCACAGATTTAGAGTTGCAAGGGACTCTAGTGGCATCTAGTACATAACCTGTACAAGAAAGGAGACCCTCATTATTCCACACACAAGAAGTGGTCATCCAACCTCTGCCTGTACACGTCCAAGCAAGGGAGACCCACCAACTCCTGAGGAAGGTCCTTCTAATGGTTAGGAAGCTTTAATCTAATTGTTAGCTTCTATGATAGTTAGGAAACTAATTGTTCTTTACACCAAGTCCATATTTTTCTTTTTTTGTCACTCCCATCCAGTACTTCTGATTCTGTCCATTAGGCAAAATAGTCTAATAATCTCCCCTCATCATGATTGTCCTTCAGATATTTAAAGACAGGCATTTTGCTTCCTTTGAGTTTTATCTTTTCCAGGCTAAACACACCCACTTCCTTCTACCAATTCATATTTTATAGACTCAAGGTGCTTCACCTTCTTCATTCCTCTCCTGTAGACTCTCTCCTACTGATTAATATCTTTCTTTAGCTGTGATGCTCTGAACTGAGCATAATACTTCAAATGTTGTGTGATAAGGCTAGAGTACTGTGGGCATATTGTATTATCTCTCTCTTTCAACCCATGATTACATTAGCTTTTTTGGCTGGATATTGTTAGCAATCTACTCAAATACCCAGATTTTTTTTTAATAGACCAGGTACTGTCTGCCACTGTTTCCTCTACTTTGTACTTTTGAAACTGACTTTTTTATCTATGTTCAAATCTTTACATTTATCCCCATTGCATTTCATTTTATTGGCTTTATACCAGGACTTTAGCTTATTAAGACCTTTTGGGATTTTGTGACCCACTATATTATTTATATCTCCAAATTCTGTGATATTCACAAATTTGATGAAAATACCATCTTCGTATTTATCAAAGTTATTGATAAAAATATTAAACAGAAATAGACCCAGACTCTGATGTCTGGATATTCCAATGGCTCCACACAGACACATTTACAATTTCTCTAAGCCCAATCATCCAACCATTTCTCAATCATTGGATTATATTATTGCCATCCATATTTCTATATATTTTTTCACAAAGATGAGATATTTTATCAATAGCTTTGAAAAAGTCTAAGTAAACTATATTTATAACATTCTCCTCACCTGACTTGAAGAAATGAAATTAGAGCAGAAATGACCAATATTTGTTCTTGTTGAAGTTAAAATGGATGTTTGAACAATGAATTCCTATCCTAGTGTGAAGGAATAGATGATGATGTTTGTCCTTCATTCTTGAAGAGGACCATGCCATCAGGAAGGTGATGCCAAGACAAGCATATAACTTGGATTTTAGAGTGGGGGTGCCGTGCTAAGTCACCAGCCTCACTTTCTCCTATAGAGTTATCTGGGTCCAGTGACCAGATACAAATCAGGAAGATAGTCCTAGATATGAGGCAATCAGGATTAAGTGACTTTCCCAAGGTCACCTAGCAAGTAAGTGTCAAGTGTCTGAGGCTGGATTTGAACTCTCATCCTTTTGACTCCAAGTTTAGTGCTTTATCCTCTGCACCACCTAGGAAGACTTAGCATGGCACTTCCTCACTAAAATCCTATTCATGTGCTTGTCATGGCATCACCTCCCTGATGTCATGGTCTTCTTTGAGAACGAAGGCTTAGATGTTTACCAACACTGTCCTTAATGATATATTTAGAATTTTGCCAAGAATGAAATCAGTCCAGCGGTTTAGAATTTAGAGATTGTTCTCCTCAGTATACATCTTAAAATCAAAATGTCCCAAACTGAGCTAGTTACCTTGGCGCTCCCCCCTCCCCATTAAGTGTTATCCTTGACTCTTCTCCCTTCCCTCCTTTTCCCCATATCCAATTTATTGCCAAGTCCTTTCATTTCTAACTTCATCCCCCTTCTCTCCTTTGACACAGCCGCAGCCACTGCCTTGGTGCAGCAGGCTCTCTTTACCATACTGCAGTTGCCTTTTGTTGATCTTCTGCCTTAAGTCTTTCCTGACTCCAGTCCACCCTTATCAACTGAGTTAGAGGAAAAGTGCTCCCTGTTTACCCTTGTTCTGAGCCTGAGGGTTGAGTCTGAGCTACTGCTCTAGGGTCAGAGACTTGTGGTCCTGCTGTGAGCCTGAGAGCTGAGATTCTGTGATGAGCCCAGAGTCTGGATCTGAGTTCCAGATCTAAACCCGCCCCTTAATCCATAGTCACTTGTTTATGGATTGAATTTGTGATCTTATTTGTCCTTCATTTTTGAAGAAGGACATGACTTCAGGGAGGTGATGCCATGACAAGCACATGTGCTAAGTCACCATCCTCCGGAGATGACCCCGGATGTTAGGCAATAAGGGTTTTATTATTTGCCCAAGATCACACAGCTAGTGTCAGAGGCTGGATTCAAACTCTTGTCCTCCTGATTCCAATGCCAGTGCTCTATCCACTGCACCACCTAGCTTCCCTGTGATCTTGAACTGGAAAGATGATCCGTTGTGCTTTCTCATTAGATTTCTAGATCTTTACTTGGTGTTGAAATATGGGGGAAGCAGGGGAGTTCTTTCTCTACTTCACCATCTCTGTTGGTCTACTATTCACATTTACTGTGAAGGTTTTACTTTGATTTATTTATTTATTTGTTTTTTGCTCCAGAGGGAGAAGAATGGGAGACAGCAAAATCAATGCTTGTTAATTGGAAAAAATAGTAAAAATTAAACTTGTTAAAAAACAAAATAACATCATAAAAAGGAACTGGAAAAAAAGTCATGGATGTTACAAATCCAGGAAGGGAGAGGTCAAGGAAGCTATTATTTCATAGCTAATTAATCCAGGAAGGCTCCAGGGAGGAAAGTTGGTTACAGGAGCAGTTTGAATGCTAGGTGAAGGGTGGCTTGGCAAACAAGAGTGCAGAGGTTGCTGTCTTCAAACTTGATTTACCTTCCTGTCAGCTTTCAGTCACCTGTCAGTTCCCCAGGGCTATAGGGTTGGTGCAGTGATTTGGAATTCAGTCCAGGAATTATGATTGAAATGAGTGACTCAGATTTGGGTACTTGAGATATTACATGATACAATAGGCTTGTCAGCATGTCCTGAGCCTATGGAGATTCACATGAGTAATAATTCCCTACAGGGTTTTGATCTGTATCTTCATGGTTCCTATTCATGAGTGATATTTCAATGGGTTAGTTGTCATAACATGGATGGAAAATCAGAGAAAGAGGACTCCTAGCAAAAAGGAGTTTAGAGGTAATTGAGTTCAAGGCCATTTATTAGAAATGGAAACTGAAGCTTGGAGAGGATTGAGTCTCAGAGAAGCCAAGCTACTTTCCTAAGATGGCACAAATTGGGCTAGAATGGAGAGTGGAACTCAAATCTCTGCCACAGTGGATAGAGCATTAAACTTGGAGGCAAGAAGACCTGCATTTGAATCTTGCCCCAGATGCTTACTAGCTGTGTAATCCTGGATCAGATCACTTAATCTCTAAACCTCAATTTCTATGTCTCTAAAATAGGGAAAATAATAGCACCTATTTACAAGGCGTTTATAAGGATTAAATCAGATGATGTATGTAAAGCACTTGGCCAATCTTAAGTGCCATATAAATGTTAGACATAATTATCTTGTCTGCCATGACTTTTATTCTTTAGTCTCCTAAAACCACTTCTGGGGCAGCCAGGTGGCACAGTGGATAGAATACTGGCCTTGGATCAGGAGAATGGGAGTTTGAGTCCAGTCTCAACAATTGACACTTACTGGCTGTGTGACCCTGGGAAAGTCAATTAACCCTGAATGCCTCAAATTCAGGGCCATCACATTTAAGTTCAAAAAATCAATTCATGATTGCATTGATTTGTATGTATTTTTATATCTCATTTTCAAGTGTGTTTTCCAAGTCTCCAACTGGATTACTAAGTCCTCCAGCACAGGGGCTGTCTTTTCTAATAGCCTGGCAAAGGGATGCTAAATGATTTAGTAGGGAAAAAAACCCCAGGGAGCTTAGAATCTGAAAATCTGAGTTCAGTAATTGGGTCTGTCTATTGCCTACTGGTTGTGTGTGTTTGTGCTAATTTTCATATCATTTCCCTTCACAAGCTCCTTTTTCTAGTCAAATTGGTCTACTGGCTATTATTGACTCTGTGGGGCCGCCATATCCTTCCTCCTTATTAGCCATCCTGTTGACTTATTAGGTTTCTTTTAGGCTCAACTCAGGCATCATCTCCCATGTCAAGCCTCCTAACGCCATCCATCCCACACTCTTCTCATGCCCTGCCTTATTGGCTCTGTGGTCAATCCATTTTCCATTCTGAAATCACTTTCTTTATATTTATCTGTACAGAACTCAGTGCAAAGGGCAGTGGTGATTTTTGAATGAGAGATTATTGTTTCAATGTCCAGTGCTGTCTCTTGCACATAACAGGAGACTAGGTGGCACCGTGGAGGGTACTGTGGACTTGGAGTCTGGATGACGAGGTCTAATCCTGCTTCACATAATTTCTTGTTATGTAGCACTGTGTAGATCCAGTTATCACCTAATCTCTCTCAGTCTCAGTTTCCTTATCTAAAAGATAGGATGCCTACCATATGGGGTTGCTGTGAGGATCAAATAGAATAAAATATGTCAAATGCTATGTAAATATAATTATTGGTATTAGGCACTTAATTAATCTTTATTGAATGTGAAGTCTTCTCTCTCAGTTCCTCATCTGAAAAATGGGATAGAAACATCTACTAGATAGAGGTGGTGTGAGATTCAAATGAGATGACATACATAAAATATTTTATAAAGCTGAGCTATTACTAGTAGAAATCTAATTAATCTTTGAATTTAAATCATCTAGCTGAATCTCGATTTCTTCATCTGTCAATTGAGGGTAATAACACATGTATTTCCTACCATGTTGGTTAGGTAAGTTGGTTGTCAATGAGATACAGACAATTATTAGGAATAGATCAAATGAAATAATATTAAAAAATCATTTAAATTTGAGTGGCTATTATTCCTTTCTTCCTCTCTCATGTACCCATAGTAATAACTATACAATAATACAGTAAAAATTGAATCATTTGGTCTGGCAGTGTGATGGATATATGAAGAAATAGTAAAAACCCTGGAATGGGATTCAGGAAAGCCAGATTCTTTCTAGTTGACACTTTTCCTCCTTATTAGCCACATGACCTGGATTAAGTTCTAGTTTCACTGGCTTTAGTTTTCTTGTCCATAATGCTCGCCAAGATTATGTTCAAGGTCTAAGTGACTTGAAAGAAGACGGAATCTGTGGGTGGTACTCCCATGCATGTGGCAAAGAGTTGCTCATATATATGGGTTCAGTTTGGGATAAGAAATATAGGAGGATTGGGGGAAGCTAGGTGGTTGTGCAGTGCATAGAGCATCGGCCCTGGAGACAAGAGGACCAGAGTTCAAATCTGCCTTGAGTCACATAATAATTCCCTAGCTGTGTGTCTTTGGGCAATTGACTTAACACCATTGCCTTGCAAAAACAAAAAAGCAAACAACAGCTAAATAAATATAAAAGGGTCAATGGACCCTGTATTCTCTTTGTACTTTAGAAAAATATGGGAAAGAGAAAATGCAGAGTTAAACTCTCCTGAAATCAATGACATGTTTGTTTAGGGATCTGCATAACAGAATTTACAGTTATTTATTTCATATCTCAATTTACTCCATCTCAGTTTCATGCATGGGTAGGCATAAGAAAATTAAATGGGAATTTTGGGGGAATTTTGTGGAAGCCACAGATGATATTAAAGGCCAGCAGATGACACAGAAAAAGTTTAACAATTATAAATACATGAAATAGTTTATTTTTAATATCATAAATATACACAATTTCTCCTTTAAAGTTAAAATAAGTACAAAAAATTAAAGTTTGTGAAAAGAATGCAAATGCTAACAGACAACATATAAAGGCTAATATTTTTACTTAACATCGATGAATAAACATAGCCTATAAATAAGTAAATACTTAGCCCAAATTTTACAATAAAATCCTGAAAACACCCCATAAATGAAAAAGCAAAAAAAAAACAAAAACAAAATAAACAAGCAAAAAACCAGACCTCTCTGGTATGAAGGGAGGGCCAGAATTTTTTTGTGTAGATTTTCCAGATCACAGGGGCACTGCACTGCTAACCCCTATGATGTAGAAGGAATAACTGTACTTCCTATCTTGGGTGAGGGAAGAAGGCTGTGGTGACCTAAGTTCCTGGGAAATTTTTCCCAGTGGCTTAGTATTCTGGGACTTGCTCACCCTGCTTTGAAGAAATTTCTCCTATCCTAAGGGACTGGTTCAGAATCAGAGGACAAATTACTAAGGTGAGAGTGAGTAAGGGATGTGCTGCTAGAATGTTTAACAACTGGCTCCCTAAAAAAATGTATGCATAACAATCTTAAGTTAAATCATCATTATTTAATTTTCTCTATGACTTTTTATGTCTAGAAATCGACACAACAATAAATCAATTCTTGCTTTGTGGCACCTGTGAATTCCTGAGATATGAAATACTTGCATTAAAATTTAACCATCAAAGGGGCAGCTAGGTGGCTCAGTGGATAAAGCACCAGCCCTGGAGTCAGGAAGACCTGAGTTCAAATCAGACCTCAGACACTTAATAATGACCTAGCTGTGTGACCTTGGGCAAGCCACTTAACCCCATTTGCCTTGGAAAAAAAAAATCTAAAAATTTAACCATCAGCTCTCATGAGCAGATTTGAGCTGGATCTAGCAAACCCCTGATCTGGGTCCCAGAGAAGATAGAAACTGTAGAAAGAGAAGGAGAGGGGAATTTTTAATCATTCTGCTTCCTGGAGACATCATTGTCCCTTTTGTTTGCTCTAGCTGCCTATGGAACTGACAGTTGCATTCTTTAGGGGAATTTTGTTTTCAAAGCAGTAGATTTGTAGAAATCACTTAGTCATTGAATAAGTCTAAAGAAATGAAGATTAGCCTTGACTCTTCCACTTAGCTCTACCATTGCCCCAGAAGAAGGGCTGCAACTGGTAGCTTTTATTTTTTATTTTTATTTTTTTAGGTTTTTGCAAGGTAAAGGTGGCTTGCCCAAGGCCACACAGCTAGGTCATTATTAAGTGTCTGAGGTCTGATTTGAACTCAGGTCTTCCTGACTCCAGGGCTGGTGCTCTGTCCCCTGCACCACCTAACCACCCCGGAACTGGTATCTTTTAAGATCAGTTTCACTTTCGTCATTCTATCTTAGTTTGCAGAAATTTCAATCCCTGTATAAAAAATATAAGGATTTCAGAGAATCTGGTTTCCTGTATCCGAGAAGGCTTAAGAGCTAAAAGGAATTGATAGCTTTTTATTTGTTTATCAATTCATCCATTCCACTATCAGTTCCTGTGGAGGGAAGAATGCTGGGCTTGGAGTCAGGAAACAACTGGACTGGAATTTTGACTCTTCTACTTTTCAGCTGAATGATTTTGTAAAAGTCACATACCTTTTTGACCATTTTCTAGTTTGTAAAACAGGATTCGTAATAATTATAGTAAATGTATAAACTATATTATATTGTTTACTGTCTTAAGGAGGCAGGAGGAGAAGGAGGGAAGGATAGAATTTGGAACTCAAAACAAAAATAAAACAATGAATATTAAAAATTATTTTTACATGAAATTGGGGGACAATAAAACATTATTAAAAATAATAATTGCAACCTCACAGGGTTATAGGGAGAAAATACTTGCAGATCAAATTTTGCAAATTTGAATTTTTATTCTTATTAATCTTGGCTTCTTTGCGTAAAGCTCTTAGTACTAGGAGTACTTTTGGTGTAAAGTATAAATTGCAAAGGATACTCCTATTAGCACCATTATTTTAAAAAATGTAATTTAATTATAAATTGGGCAGCTAGGTGAAGCAGTAAATAGAGTGATGGGACTGGAATCAGGAAGACTCGTCTTCAAGAGTTCAAATCTGGTCCCAGACTTTTGCTAGCTATATGACCATGTACACGTCACTTAGCCTTGTTAGCCTCAGTTTCCTCATCTATAAAATGAATTGGAGAAGAAAATGGCAAATCACCCCAGTATCTTTGCCAAGAAATCCTCAAATGACATCTTGAAGAACCAGACTGGACTAAAAATTGCCTAAGCAGCAACTGAAATTTTTGATTAAAAAATATTTGTTTTCTTCCCCTCTCATCTACTCCTCCTCCTCCCAAAGAAAAAGAAAATCTTTATAACAAATATGTATAGTCAAGTGAAACATATTTTTGTGTTGCCTGTGTTTGGCAATGCATGTCTTGTTTGGCATCTTGTATCTGGCCGTCATACCCACTGAAATAGAATATAGAATGAGACATTTATTTTTGAACTTGTCCAACATGGGAAAGTCCAATATTGATTTTGTGAATTTGTTTTGTTCATTTCAGGCATTTCTGTCATATCTAAGTCTTTGTGACCCCCATTTGAAGTTTTCTTGGCTAAGATACTGTAATTATTTGCAATTTCCTTCTCCAGATCATTTGACAGATGAGGAAACTGAGACAAACGGGTTTAAGTGATTTGCTCAGGGTTACATTGATGCTAAGTGTCTGAGGTTGGATTTAAACTCAGGTTGTCCTGATTCCAAATCTGGTGCTCTATCCACTGAACTACCTAGCTGCCCATGTGTATTTGTCTTATAATGTTTTGAAAGAGAGTAATAGCATGTTATAGAGGATAGAAGATCAGCCTTGGAGTTAGGAAGGTCTGGGTTTATGTCCTACTTCTGATAGACATTGGCTGTGTGTGACCCTGGACTAGTCACTTAGTGACTACCATGGTGCCTGGAATATTGTTGTTCAATTGTGTCCACCTCTTCGTGACCTCATGGATCATTTCACACCAATTCTGCCAATGGAGTTTTCTTGGCCAAGATACTGGAATAGTTTGCCATTTCCTTCTCTAATGGATTAGACAAGCAGAGATTAAGTGACTAGATTAGGGTCACACAGCTATGAGGTATAGGAATCTGAATTTGAATTCAGATCTTTCAGATTCCAGATTTAGCATTTTATCCACTGAGCCACCTAGCACCCTTCTCAGTGTTCTAGGCAATTTTACAAAACTGCAAATTTCAAAGTAGGTATAGATTTCCTTTGGGGAGTGAGTTTTCACATTGGGAGTGCATTGTACAGAAATAATAGATCGAATCCTCCCTCCTCCTCCTCCTCCTCCTCCACATTTCTAAGTATTATTTAGACTACTTAAGCTTATTTAAGACTTTGTCTAGGTTCATCAAATTCTTATCCAAACATGTTTTTTTTTTACCCAGCATCTGTCTCCCAGCTTCTAAGTTTCATGTTCAGGATCCATCTTCTGTAGCCTTTGAGGATATGAGTTGGTCCAGGTTTCCAGAGTGCAAGATTGTACTGAGTGACCCCAAGACTTCTCATCAGAGAAGAGAGATGCGGTGGGAGAGAGTGGGAGGAAGTGCTCTTTGAGGACATAAGAGGATATGGGAAAATTCTCACTTTCACTGCCCTATCAGAGGTTTTGCAATTTGCCTTGCAGTGATGTATGTGTGTGGAAATATTTGGAAATGATCTGAGATGTTTCTCAATGATCTAAACGTGATTCACCAGTTATTTTCATGTGCCTCCATCTCCACTAACAACTTGATGAGTAAGTGTTGGTTTTGTCTGGTCCATATGCCGACTCCTTTTCATGAAGGCCTGCAATAATAAAGATAGTATACAAAAGACCCTGTAATCAAATAAATATTTTTCTTGAGTTTGGCAAAACCCACTAACCAAACTATTGGCCTAGGATCTTCTACTGCTTCTTGTATTATGGCTGAAAATCCAGAATTGCATTTTACTGAATTTCCAGTCTTTCCAAACATTTTGCATCCATAATCCTACTCATGAATTTCTCTCTATTCTATTAAAGCTCCCAGAAGGTTGCAAATAAGAGTTGTCCTTTTTTCCTTTTTTTTCCTGTCTAAAAATAAGAGGGGGTAACCAGGTGATGCAGTAGATAGAATGTCAGGTCTAGAGTTAGAAAAACCTGAGTTCAAATGCAACCTAGCTGTTTGATTCTGGACAAGTTATTTAATTCTATATGTATCAGTTTTCTTATTGGCACTCTATCATGTGTTCCACCTAACTGTGTGGTTCAGTGGTACTTCCTTCTTCCCTCTCTCCCTCCTTCCCTTCCTTCTTTCCTTCCTTCCTTCCTTCCTTCCTTCCTTCTTTCCTTTCTTCCTTTATTTCAATGTGATGCCATTGAAGCATTGGGTTGAATCTAATAAGATAAAATTCAATAGGGATAAATGTGGTCTCACTCTTGTACTAAAAAAATTCATTTTTATAAGTATAGAAAGAGAAAGGTGTGGTTAAGAGAGCAGTTTGCTTAAAAAAGATTTGGGATTTCAATGGACCACAAGCTCAACATGAGTCAGCAATATGAATGTGGGTTGATTTAAGGGAGACATAGTTTCCAGGAATAAGGAGGTCAAATTCTCTCTTCATTCATTCCTTGGTCAAACCACATCTAAAGTACCGTAGTCACTTCTGGGACTACAACTTAAGAAGCATGTTGATAAATTAGAAGGGGACCAGAGGAAAGCAAATCAGAATAATGAAAGATCTTGAGTTCGTTTTATGTGAATTTTTTTTTGCAAGGCAATGGGGTTAAGTGACTTGCCCAAAGTCACACAGCTAAGTAATTATTGTGTCTGAGGTCAAATTTGAACTCAGGTCCTCCTAACTCCAGGGTTGCCACTGGGCCACCTAACTGCCCCCATTTTATATGAAATTTTACTAAAAACTCTAAGATGTTCAGCTTAAGGAAGTTTGGAACCCATGATAGCTGTCTTAAGAAAAGGTGGAAGGTGAAAGGGAAAAAAGGAAAGGGAACAAAGACTTTTTTTAGTTACTTACCTTGTTCCAGGCAGTGTTCTAGGCACTTTGCAAATATTTTATAATTCTTGGAAGTGGATGCTATTATTAGTCCCATATTACAGTTGAGGAAATGAGGTAGAGATTAAGTTGCTTGTCTAGAGACATTCAGCTAGTAAGAGTCTGAGGTCAAATTTGAATTCAAGTTTTCCTGATTCTAGACCTAGTATTCTATCCATTGCCCTTTCTATCTATCTAACTGCCCTTGGAGGAAAAATTGCTTTGCTTTATTTGACTCTGGAATATAGAACTTCAAACAGTAGATAGAAATTATAAATTTAGACTTTATGTAAAGGAAAAAAACTTCTTAATAATGAATGCTGCCTAAAAATGACTGAACCACCTTGGGAGGTGGATGGTTCCCCCCCCCCTTCAAGCAGAGGTGTGGTTGAATATTAGGATAGTATATAATCCTGGGGATTCCTTTTGGTCATGGATTAGACTATGTTCCAATTGGAAAACTGTGGAATTTTCTTTTAAATTCATAGAATTTTGAAGGACTTTGGAGATTCTCCCCATTTTGTAAGCTGAGACCAAGAAAAATTAAATGATTTTCTTAAGGTTACCTAGTAAGCTATTAAAGAAGATTCCTGTTTAGATACAGGTTGGATTTGATGATCTCTGAGGCAGGCACCCCATCCAGCTCTGAGCTTTTGGAATTCTTGTAAGATCAGCAGAGTAAGAACTGGAGACCAGACCTCTTGACTTCTAACTCAGGCCTCTATCTACCACACCCATACTGACTCTCTAGAGATGAGAAATGAGTCAAGTTGAAGTGGAAGATGAATGGAGAGACTTTTCTTTTTAAAGCTGGGTCTCTAGTTCAAATTTAAGGAATGTAGAAGAGGGAATTGCTCAGATGGTTTCCAAAGATGATTATGAAATGTTAAGGTGAACTCTTGGACAAGATGTCCTATATGAATATAATTAACTCTACAAAAACCCAAATGGATTTTTGCCGTGCATCTTCTAAAGTTCACTCAGTTCACAACAAACCTCTGGAATGGCATATGTCCATGTTCTTCAAATCACATATTCCTCTTCTGTTTTTTTCTCTGTGATTGTCCCTCATCTCTTTCTTTTTCTGTATTTTTCCTCTCTGTTTCTGTCTCTTTGTGTTTCTCTCTTCTATCCATTTAAACAGTCATTCTCTGTTTTCCCCCAATAAGTTGTGGTGTAGTCCAAAGCAATAATAGTGTCAACAAGTTGTTGTATCTGAAAGAGAATTATCAGTTTTAGAAGTGCCACAAACAGGGGCGGCTAGGCGGCGCAGTGAATATTGCACCGGCCCTGGAGTCAGGAGTGCCTGGGTTCAAATCCGGCCTCAGACACTTAATAATTACCTAGCTGTGTGGCCTTGGGCAAGCCACTTAACCCCATTTGCCTTGCAAAAAAAAAACCTAAAAAAAGTAAAAAAAAAAAAGAAGTGCCCCACAAACAGGTAACCCCAGATCCTGGACATGAAACTTTATAAAGCTTCCCATGGAATTAGTCAAAACTAACTTGTTTGCACTAGCCTTAAACAATCAAACTTAATCTTCTACATTTCATCATTTTGGAATAATTGTTTTCATTTCCATCAGCTTCACTTTTTAGTCCTTTGTTGTCATAATTGGTCATGAATACTTCTTAAAAAGGGGAAATTCTATTCAGCAATGATAATTCCTGGAGCCTTTGTCTCACCATGATGCCAAACATGTGCATATTTGGATACATCTGGATGACTATTGAATTTTCCTTCCCTCTAGATATTGGGTGTCGTGTAGACATGGTCTGCTCAGTCATGAGTCAGGATTTTTGTCTTAGACCATATCCTCTAATTCTTTCCTGTTGCTTTCCTCATAGGATCAAGAAAAATTCATTCACATAGGAAACTGACACCATGTTTGCCTTCACCAGTAGGGCAGGTAATTTTGAGTGTTTTTTCTATCAATAATCCATCCACCACTCTGGGTTTGCTTAATCTCTCTTCTAACCAATGATTCAGTGGATTAAAAGTTCTCTTGGGGTCCCTTCTGGGTCTAAGATTATTTAGGATTTAATGAATTGATTGTTAGAATTCAGGGTATATTCTATAACTTGGAACAGAATGAAGTTCAAACATTACATGATTCTGGGGAAGTTAGCTAACTATTTTCTATGGGGTTCAAACCTATGACCTCATTATAGTATTTCTTTGAATAATTGAGCTAAATTGGCTAGAATCAAAATGATAATAATGACTTTGCTTGGATAGCACATGATTATTTTGGGAGCATTTTTACAGACAGTATCTAATCCATGTCTCACAAATAATAGTGGATGGTGACCTTATCATCTCAAAATGGCAGAATGTTCTGAATTTGTTGGTGTGTTTGGAAGGAGAGATTTAAGAGGGGAGATGTGATTGGATAGTATCAGACTTGGTATTCAGAAAACAAAATTAAAGAATCTGAAAGATAAAAGGGATCTTGGCAGCCAGTGAGTCTATTCCCTACATAAAAGAAACCCCTCACTGAAGCAATGATTAGTGTATATCTAAGATTGCTTAGGGACCTCCAAGGATGGGGAACTCCTTACTGATGCAGCTCTCATTGTTAGGAAGTTTTTTCTCATTTCAAACATGCATCAACCTCTTTGTGATTATTGCCCATTGCACTTTGTTCTGTTCTCTGAGGTCAAACAGAGCAAGCTTATTCGTTTCCCACATAACAACCCTTGAAATACATAAAGATAGCTACCAATGCCCCTTCCGAAACTTTGCTAATCTTGTAATATGTCTTCTAACTTTGTTGTCTATAATAAATATACTGTAAATATATAGCAAGGTGATGCATCAGATAGTGCATTGGGTATGGAATCAGGAAGACTCGAGTTCATATCCAGACTCAGACACCTACTAGCTATATGATCCTGGGAAAGTAACTCCATTTACTTCAGTTTCCTGTAAAATGGGTTAATAATAGCACCTACCTCTCAGGCTTGTTGTGAGGATCAAATGAGATAATATTTGACTTAACACACTCAGTGCCAGGCATATTATAAATGTTTTATAAATGCTTATTCTTTCCTCTCCCCTTTTTCCCTTCCTTCCATATTCCATATCCATAAGTAAACTTAATCATATATATTAATTAATTTTTATTTCTGCTGTGTGGAGAAGGAATAAATTTAAATTAATTATTTTTTTGTCTCCATTGATCTTCATCTAAATGCTCTTTATCACTCTTTCTTTCCCTGCCCCTCATCCCAGATTCCTAGATTTCTTTCACATGTTCAATTCTGAATCCAGCTCGTTGACTATCTGTACGTTCCAGTTATAAATAATGTTGGACAAGCTCTGTGGAATGTCCATTCAAATGCGTAATGAAATCTAGGCAGCAGAAATTTTAAGTACACTTGTTCTTTCCTGTATGGATAGTCAGACCCATTCCCTTGGATGATACCAAACTTTTCTAGAAACATCTACACTTTTCTGAGAATTTGATGTCCTCAACAAGTTTTATACAAACAACTTCTCCATCCACAGGGAATCTCTCTCCAAATATGGACTCTTTGCTAGAACTCCTCAATTTTTTGGGGGGGTGGTCTTTTGTGGAGGCAATCAGGGTTGAGTGACTTATCCAGGGTCACACATCTA
This sequence comes from Macrotis lagotis, assembly GCF_037893015.1. NCBI lineage: Eukaryota > Metazoa > Chordata > Mammalia > Peramelemorphia > Peramelidae > Macrotis > Macrotis lagotis. The sequence continues at coordinate 219,871,579 of NC_133662.1, forward strand.
GTAAGTGTCTGAGACCAGGACTTATGCTCTAGTCACTGTGCAATCTAATTTCCCCTTTCTCTACTGCTTTGGCTGATACTTTTGGGGAGTATATGTCACCACCTTGTTCTCTGCTCATGTGATAATTATTATCAAAGTTCAACTAGTAAGGTTATTTCTGTTTCAACCTATAAGGAATAAGGGATGATCTTGATTTATGGATAGAAGCAACACACTGTAAAAGATCCTGTAAAATAGTATTTTATTCTATCGAGTCAAATTCTTTTTTTCATAATCAGCAAGCAATAAGGACAATGGGAACTTATATTCTCCACATCTTTCAGTTAATTGCAAAATGGTAATGAAATAGTTCATTGTTGAATATCATTTCCGAAAGCCTGCACTTACCCCTACAAATAGCCTTGAGAGCACTGCCCATGCTTAGTGTATAGATGACTCTCAGAATGATTTTATATAGAGGGAGACGTAGGAATTTGCACTGCCAGTTACTGATGTTCTTTTGAAATGAACAAGGTCCAAGATTTTCCCCATACTTTTGGCACCATCCCCTACTTTAGATACTTTATATTCTCTCCCTCTATACTTTCACAATCGTACCATCTCCATAAAGGCTCTTCTCTTTGAATATTTGGTCCAATCTGGCTACATTTTCCATCTTAGTTCTTGGTGCCATTGCTACCTTCTCTATAAGCTCATCTGGAACTATCATATCAGGATCCAAGTTGTCAGAGAAAACAGTTTGCAAAAATTGCTGGGCAAAAATTGTTTCCATTTCTGATTTAATAAGAATAGTAATTCTAGCAGTTAAAATCTTTTGAGTAATTTCATTCCTTGTTTTGGAGTGTGGCCCCTTTGCTTAGAAAGACTGCTTTTCTAAGTGGAATGATGCACTTGATAGAATTTATTCCAAATTGTAATAAAAAAATCATTGCACTGGGCTGAAGTCTCTGGAGCCCTCATTCTGTCTACATGACAGCAACATCTGGTGGGGGGTCGGGGGAGAGGAAAAAAATCTAGTTATATAGATGTTTCCAAATATCCAAATATACTTCTCTGGTATGGTTTCATGGCACCCAGCTCCATTCCTGGGGTAGAGTCTTGTACATGGGGCTTGCAGAAGTCAGCCACAAAATGAGATGAGAAGTCACAAGGCCCTGGTCATGTACTTATTGAGTGTCAGAGTTAGGATTTGTTACCATGTTGGATCCTGAATGAAAAGTCTCATCCCTCCCTTTATACCCTTTCACATACATGACTTGTTACATCGAAAAACTCCAACAGAGATCAGTGAACTGAGGAAGGTTAGGTGCAAAGAAATGAATGCAAACAACAAGAAGAATGGGATCTAGTTCCACATGACTTTTTACATTAACAAGGTCTATTGACACCCAAAAGCCAGGAGCTGAGTTGAGTCAGGAGAATGCAAAGAAACAAACTCAGTTAACAAGAGAAAATGGAATCCAGTCCCACATGGTGATGTTTTCATGCCATTCACATCCCAGGGCTGTTGGGTTGTCCCCCTTCTGCCTATACTGACTTATTTATGGAGGGTATGATAAAGAATGTATTATTGGATTTAAACCCTGGGTGAGAAGCTAGAGACCTGAGTGTTTGACCTAAGTGTTTGGCTTGGAAAGAGGCTGAGTAGTCAAAGGAATCAGGGTGGCAATTGGGGCAGGAGAAATGTAGCCAACAGCACCCAGAGGAACAAGGACCTAGGGTTTATCTGAGTCTATTTTCATCTCCATAGCATCTGCCTCCTCCACAGGAAGCCCTCAGCTAGTACATCCTTATCTAGAATTGGTTAATCTTCCCAATAAAAAGCTCAAATTTACTTTGAATGAAGCATGGTTGCTCTGGGCTGGAGGGACTGAACTGCATCCTTTCTTTGTCATTGATAAATGGAAATAGTTACTGAATTGTGAAAGGTAGGGTATACAGTGGAAAGAACACCAGGAAGCTGTCTCCCTGGTACTGATGTTCATTCTTTCTGAATGTGACCCTAGGCAAGCTACTTCATTTCTCTATGCATCAGTTTCATCATCTTTTTTATTTGGTCTAGGCAATGGGGTTAAGTGACTTGCCCAAGGTCACACAGCTAGGTAATTATTAAGTGTCTGAGGCCAGATTTGAGCTTAGGTCCTCCTGACTCCAGGGCTGGTGCTCTATCCACTGTGCCACCTAGCCTCCCCTTCATCATCTTTTAAATAAGAATAATGGCTCCCTCACCTTTCTACCACCCAGACAGGTAGGGTTGGAGGATATTAGAAATCTTGTAGAGGGGATTCCCTACTTACGTATGGACTGATCAGGATAGCTTTGGAGATCCCGTCCAGCCCAGACTTTCTGTCGTTCTCAAAGTAAAACACTGAGACTTGCATATAGTGAGCGCTCAATAAATGTTCATTCTTTTTTGTCTATGTATTATCTATATATTTATCTACCTGTGTATCTATTTATCAATGTATGCTTGTATCAAAGGATGCATCTATTTATCTATGTATTGCTCTATCTTTGTATGCATGTGTTTATGTATTTTTGCATCTCTGTATGTATCTATTTGTCTATGTATCTATTTATATATCTATACATGCACGCATATTTGTCTACATATTTATGCATATATATCTATTTATCTGTGCATCTTTATATCTATGTATGCCTGGATTTATCTGTTATATACATGGATATCTATCAATTTATGTCTGTATCTATATATTTACATATGTGTGTTTTTATGCATCTTTGTATATCTATATCTATTTATTGATGTATCTATACATGTATCTATGTAACTATCTACATATCTAGCTATGCATGTATTTATGTATCCATGTATTAATCTCTGTATCTATATCCTTGTATGTATGCATATTTGTATTCATATATCTATTTTTATGCATCTATCAATTTATTTCTGTACTTATATATCTATATATGTATATTTCTGTATGCATCAATGTATGTATCTTTGCATGTACTTATCTATGCATCTCTGTATATATTTATGTATGTATCTTTATATGCATATATATCTATGTATCTATGCCTATATGTATGTATCTAATTATCTATCTAAACAGCTATGTATGTATATATTTATGCATCTATATAGGCATTTATTTATCTATAATTTATCTCTGTATCTATATATCTATATATGCATATATTTATGTATCTATGCATGTATCTATATATCAATTTATCTCTGTATTTATATATTTATGTGTGAGGAATATGTGGGTGTTTGGGTTCCACAAGAAGGTGTAGGGAAGATTGTTGGTTTACATTACAAAGACTGGGCCCTACCTATAGTGTTGCTTTATGGGCAGGTGACCTCAATCTGATCAAAAACTGATGTGATTGCCCTACCTGTTTTTGAGTTAACCTAGTCTTGACCTTCTCTTTTGCGCATGCTCAAGGAAAGAGCTGTTTTTGCTCATTAGTATAATGAGCAGGATGGGGGAAATATATGAGGACCAATGTATGAAATTTAGATTGTGTCCCCAGCCTATGACTGGCATGAGGGGGCAGGAACAAAGTTTTTCAATGTACATAAAATACCTTGTATTTAGGGATTTCCCCATTTTTTATTAAGATATCTTAATAAAAACCATTTTAATCACTCTGGACTAAGTATTCACAAGCCATTTATAACATATGCATACATGTATTTATGTATCTATGCATCTTTGAATGTATCTATTTATACATCTATGTAGTTATCTATTTATCTATCTATACAAACTTGAACCTGGCTAGAATCTTAAGTCACTCAAAACTGACCTTTCTAGACAATTTAATAGTTCTCCACAGACTGTGATAGAATTCCTTAATAGAATCATGTATTTATTGATTTAGAAGTTCATGAAATCTTAAAGATCATCTACTCTAACCCCCTCATTTTACAGATGAGGAAATTGAGACCTAGAATGCTAAATGTCTTGGCCAAGGATCACGCAGAAAGTAAATGGTAAGGATTTTAATCTGGCAGCTCTGACTTCTAGTCTAGTATTGTTTCTATTGCAGCAAGCTTCTGTGTAAGCAATCTAAGGTCAGGAGAATTGTGCTTTTCTGTATTTGAATCCCCAGCACCCAGCTAAGAGTCATACTTGGTAGTTATTAAACAAGTGTTTGCTGTGGTTATTTGCATGTCAGCTTTAAGATTTAGGTAGCATTTTATGTGCACTGTCTCAATGGAGCCTCACAAGTCCTGGAAGAGAGACATTATTATTCTCATTTTATAGATTAGGAAATTGAGGTCTAGGGAGGTTGTGACATGCTCAGATTAACATACTAATAAACATCTCAGGTGGGGTTTGGATCCTGATCTCCTTGATTCCTAGTCCAGTTTGTTAATGACTATGCCAAAAATGTCAACCACATGACCCTCATGTGGACCGTAGCACTCCAGATTGTGATCTCAATAAAATTAAAATGTGATTGGGAAATAGTCAACAAAATCTTTATATACCTATACATCTATTTATACACATAGATAACACATAATATATAGACATGTGCATATATGTATATAGTTGTATATGAACATACTTATATACACACACACATCCACAGACATATACATGAAGAACTGAACATGACTGAAAATAATCTACCTCAACAACAAGATTCTGTTGTTCCCTTAGGCACCAACTAGTCTGTTCACTTCAAATGAGGAGGCTCTAAGTCCAAGAGCTTAGTGGGCTCATATCAGTGAGGGGTTAACTAATCCAAGGAAGACTGGGAGTTTTGGTGGGTCTCATCACTCAAGGGATTTGACCTTGAAAGGAAGTGAGGGGCACTGAGTCAGATGACTCAGGGAGTTTGAGAGAGGTGGGTTAGAGTACTGAATTTGCAGATTCAGTTTTTTTCCTTTAAAACTTACTAATTTTGTGACAATGCACGTTATTAAAAATCTCTGAGGGGCAGCTAAGTGGCATAATGGATAGAGCACTGGACCTGGAGTTAGGAGGCCCTGAGCTCAAATTTGGCCTTAGACACCTAGCTGTGTCTCCTTGGGCAGGTCACTTAACCCCAATTGCCTTGCAAAAAAAAATCCTCTGAGTCTCAGGTTTCTTTTCTGAAAAAGAAGGATCTTAACAGTACCTAGTTTATAGGTACTGTCCACTAACTGGGCCCCACTCCTGAAGTTCCCAACATTTATACCTATAGCCTAGTTATCTTCTCATTTTGGCCCCCATTTCCTGCCTGTGAGCCTTTGCAATATCTCTGCTATTGCACCAGCCTGTGATTGGTATTTACTTTCTGCTCACTTCTACCTCAACAAATCTTTCATTTCCCTCAAGTTTCAACACAATCATTACCTCCCACAGAAAGACTTTCCCAATATTCCTAGCAACTACTGTCTTCCCTAAACTGCCTTGGATTTGACCACTCTATCTTTACTTTGCAGTTATTCTGCATATCCTTCCTTATCTTTGTTCTTATTTCTGTCAATAGAAGGGAAGCTCCCTGAGAATTGCAGATATCTTATTTTAAAAAATTTCTTTATCTCTTTTTCTCCATATAAACCTGGTAATAGATGTCTAACAGAGGCTTGGTATTTTTTAAAATGGACTCATTGTCTTGTGGTATTTAAAACGATAGATGGAGATTTGGGTCTGCCCTGGTGCCTGGGAGATCCATCACCAGCATGTCAAGCAGGGAGGCATTGTGAGTTGTTCTGACATTTTCCCAGGGGTCCTGAGGGTTCTATTGGCCATGTGACCTAATGCAGCTATTTCAGGAAACTTGGGAGAGGTCATTTTTTATTTCTATCTCTATTGAAATTATTACATGGAATATCCAGCCATGGTCTCCTCCCTACTTTGAGTCAGGAGTCTCAAATTGAATCTGATCCTTTTCTAAGCATTAGGACCATTGGGATATTTTAGTGTTCTTTATCCAGTTGTTTTCTAGTTTCTAGAAATGTCAAATTATACTCTTTGAGTTCATACTATGCCCCCCTTCCCTTTTTAAACTCAAGAAATTGACATTTTAAGTCTATATTAATAATGCCCACACATTCATTCAGCATATTAAATTGGACCTGATCATCCTTTAGCATCTTTAGAGGAGAAGTGGAATTTATCTCCTTTGACATTCTAACAAGAGGCCAGTCAGCTTATCCTTGGATATCTTTGAGGAGGGGATTCCTCCTCCCTCCTGAAGCAGCCCATTCCATTTTCTATTCCTCTAATTTTTTCCTTTTCTAAGCCCAAATCTTCCTCTTTTCAACTATCACCCACCACTCCTGGTTCAGCCCTCTCAGGGACAAGCAAGACAATTTTAATCTCTTTCATGTGACAATCCTTCAAATATCAGCTTTTGTTTTGTTTTGTTTTGTTGAAGACAATTTTCATCCCTCTAACCTCAGTTCCTATAGTCAGTCCTTCTATGCTATAAATATGAGATCCTTAACCATTTTGGTTGTTCTTCTCCAGGTAGTGTTTATTCTAAAATGATTCCCAGAAGACAGAACATAATTCTTAAAACAGGAATTATAATCTCCTCATTATTCCCTTATTATTATGGGCTCCACTGCTGACTCTTAGGACTTTTCTCCACTATGATGTGCCAACTTTCTCACACTGAAGGACCCTGTGAAAGTTCCACTTCTGTGACCCCCTTCTTTGGGTTAATTTCACGTGGATCCATCATTTGAAGAAAAGTGCTCTGATCAGTCCTGTTCACTTATTCATTCCTCTTTGGATCTGCTCCTGACTCTGGACTTCTTTCTTCATTTCCTCCCCCTTTCCCTTACTTTTTAGCTTTCCCCTGTGTTATCTTTCTCCATTAGAATGTAAGCTCTCTGAGAGTAGGGACTGTCTTTGTTTTAGTACAGTGCCTAGTACATGGTAATATAAATGCTGTTCTCTTGTTTTTGACTTCTTCTGGATGACATGTCTCTCTTAATAAGTTTAGGGTTGCAATCTTTATTAGAATAGCAGCAATGCAATCTTACACTATATCCGCTCTAATTTTTGTCCATTCCTGCTAATATATGGGGCAGTAAGGTGACTCAGTGGATAGAGTCTGGGCCTGAAGACAGGAAAACCTGAGTTCAAATCTATCTCAGAAACTTATAAGCTGTGTGACCTGGGACAATTCACTTAACCTGTTTACTGCAGTTTCTTCATTTGTAAATCTAGAGGAGGAAATGACAAACCACTCCAGTATTTTTTTTAATATTTTTAAATTTAAGGCAATGGGGTTAAGAGACTTGCCCAAGGTCACACAGCTATGCAATTATTAAGTGTCTGAGGCCGGATTTGAACTCAGGTACTCCTGACTCCAGGGCCAGTGCTCTATCCACTGCACCACCTAGCTGCTCCACTGCATCAAAGCACCAAATAGGGTCATAAAGTGTTTCATATGACTGAAACAACTGAACAACCACAACACTGAAAGAAACACTTCTAAAATAGACCTTGGAACTATTGTCAATCATCTCTGAGAATTCATTGATTATCAAAGAGGTAAAAGTTGTGCCTAAAAGACCCTAAAATCACAAAAATAAGTCCACTTCTCACATATGTTCACAGGGCCTACATGGGAGGAAAGAACAGAGGGGCCAGCAAGCGGCATTCATGTCCTGGAATTTGTAAGGGTCCTTCCACCATGCTACCTCTTCAATCGGCAGTATCAACTTTCAGGGAAATATTTAAAGGGATGATGATGCCTGGACCTAAGCATGTAACCATTAAAAATGCCATTTGGTGCAAACCATTTGTAATGGGAAAATTGGCATTTTGCTGCTAGCTCTCACTCCTCTTTGTAATGTGGCTTTTCTGACTCCCTGGCAACTCTCTGAACTTTAGATCACTCCTCTGTCTTCCATTTGCTGTTTGATTTTCCATTTCCAGCAAGCTTGAAATGGAAAGGCTTATTCATTCTCCCTGCATGAACCATGCATCTTTTAAGGCTTCCCATGTTGAACCCTTAGCCACCAAGAGGTGACCAATTCTCTTCTTTGGTAAGTGATGTAGATTCCACTTTGATGCAATTCTGACAAGGTTAGCGGAGAAGCATCCAAAGATGGAACTTCTGAGTCTGACGCCTGTACCAGTGATGTGTATTTGTTCTTTTTCTCCCTTTGCTCCGGCTTCCAGAAGAACAGAAGAATTTAGAAATCAAAGGAAACTTTGAGATCATCCAGTTCAAACTTTCAGATGGAAAATTGAGGTCTGGAGACAGAAAATGACATGTCTGAAGTCACACAGCCAAGAAGTAAGGGTGAAGGGTGCTCTGATGCCAGGGGTGTCCTACTCATGGTGGTTACCAGAACTTATTGTTAAATTTTCAGTGTGACTATCTACACATTGGAAATAGACAAATGTTATAAATTCAGGACTTGATTTATTGTTTTGTTAATTGTCTAGACTTAAGAAAATTTTAATAGTACAGATTAAATGGAAAAGTTTAACCTGCTCAAAGAGCTGGTTGCATTTTTTTTTCACTTTCAAGCAGACCCCAACTAACACAACCCTGGTTCATGATCAGCATTCAAATGGTCCACAGTCCTCTCAGAGAAGGTTTCTTTGACTCTTCTACTTTCTCTGACTTCCCCTACTATTTCTTATCTGATCCAAGGACCTCAGTCTTGCTTGAAACTGGAAAAAGATGAGGAAGAAAAACCTCAGGGGTGACATATCTCAAAATACTCCAATCTATCTTTCATTTATCTGAACAAGGGATTTTCCTAAATCTCAAATCTGAATATCACTCTTACCCTCTCTCTCAATAAACTGGAGTGGCTCCCTATTACCCACAAATAGTATTTATTTGGCATTTAAAGCCCTTTTCCACCTGGCTCTTTCTTACCTATGTAATCTTTTTACACTTTACTCTTCCCTACATACTTTATGATTTGGGGGCCATGGTCTCTTGTCTCTTGCACTTGACTCCCCATTTCCTCTCTCCATGTCATTCTACTGGCTGTGCCCCATGCTTGGAATACCCTCCTCATCCCCACTTATTTGTTTTCTGGGCTTCATTAAAGGATCAGCTTAAATCTTGCCTTTGGTGGGAGGGGGAAATGTTCCAATTTTTCACTTTTTCTTCTTCCAGGCTTTCCCTTTGAAACTACCTCCTATTTGCATGTAGTTAGTTATTTACATGTAGTTAGTTATTTACATATTGTCTTCCTCCTAAGAAAGTGACTTCCTTGAGGGCAGGGATTGTTTTTTTATCTTTCTATAGTAAACACCTTAAGAAGGACTTTTAAAATTAATTTATTGATTGATCTTAGTGTTAGGAGAGATCTGGATTCAAATCCTAATTTTGACACTAATTAGTAGTCTGACCTTGACTAAGACAGTTGAACTGTTTCCTCTTTTGTAAGTTGGGAATGATAACATTTTTTTACTTACCTTGTAAACCTTAAAGTACTATATAAACATGAGCTATTATTCCACAGATACCTTGTTTGGACCAGACTGGTTTGCCTGAAGGGCCAAATGAAACACTTTTAGGGCTTCTTCTGCTCCTGGCCATGGATGATAAAAAGAAATCAGTAAAATCTTGAATGAGCAAACATCATTAATCAAATTTAATGTTACCTAATAGAGTCATACCCAAATTTTAATAATGATAAGATATTAAATCATCTTGACAAATCTTTGGAACAAACCCTATCCTATCCCTGTTTTCTAATTTAGGCCTCAGGCCTCTCATTTACCTTCTGGTCCAAATCTATTCTTTAGTGTGATGGGCAGCTAGTTTTTATTTGCCTCAGTTTCTTAATCTGAAAATGAGTTGGAGAAAGATATGGCAAATCATTCCAATATCTTTGCCAAGAAAACCCCAAAATGGCATCATGGAGAGTTGGATAAACTTGAAATGACTTAACAATAAAAAATTCTTTAGTGCAGTACTTAACTCATTGATTATAGAAATGATCATGACATGGAAAAATCTTGAAAATTTAGGTACCCCAAAGAGTCTAAATGAGGCCAGTGTAATGTATAACATTACTAGGGCAAACTAGTCAACTTAGCTAATCAAATTTCTATTTATTTGTGGTGATGGGGTGGAGCCGGGAGGAAGCATAATGGGCCTAGTTGCAGGGATATAAATCATGAGGAACCTTGGACAAGCATGAAGATTAGGTCAAAAATAACTTCAATTTTTATCGTGGTCTTTAGATTTTGCAAAGTCTTTTCTTCACAATACTCTATGAGGTAATACAAGTTTTTTTACGATGTTTGTCCTTTGTTCTTAAAGAGTATGGCATCAGGGGAGGTGATGTTATGATGAGCCATGAATTGGATTTGGGGGGGGGGGGTGCTGTGCTTAAGTCACCAGTCTCACTTTCTCTTCCAGAGCTATCTGGTTCCAGTAGCTAGATATGACTTAGGATGACTGGAGATGTCTCTAGATGTGAGATAATCAGGGTTAAATGACTTGTCCAAGGTCACACAGCCAGTAAGAGTCAAGAGTCTGAGGCCGGATTTGATCTCCCCTCATCCTGACTCCAAGACCAGTATTCTACCCACTGCACCACCTACCTTCTCCAAGTATTTTTATGCTCATTTAACAGATAAGATTCAGAGATGCTGTATAACTTTCCTAGGCTAACACAATTAAGAAATCTTTGAAGCATCTAGGCAGCACTCTAGTGTATGGAGCACCAGACTTAAAACCAGTAAGCATTAAGCTCAAATCAGACCTCAGACCCTTTTTTAATGACCTTGGATGAATCACTTAATTTCATCTGCCTCAGTTTCCTCATCTGCAAGATAGGGAAAATAATAACATCAATCTCTCAGGGTTGTCATGAGGAAAACATGAAATGACATTTGTTAAATGTTTTACAAACTTTAAAATACTTTAGAAGATGCTAACTATTATTATTAATAATTATGTATCAGTTCTCAAAATTGATTCTAGATTTTCTGACTCAATATAGACAGTGTGGTACAGTAGCCACTGAAGTAAGAAGAACTGGGTTCAAATCTTACCTCTGACTCATGTTTAGAGCCACTAGGTAGTATAGTAGCTAGAGGCCCAGACCAGGAGTCAGAAGGCCTGCCTCAGACTCTTTTTAGCTATATAATCCTACAGAAGACCTCTCTGACTTAACTTTTCATCTTTTTTGGCTCGGCTTCTGACTCTCTGGAATTCACAGTTATACCTTAGTTGCCTGCTTCCACAACTGGTATGTTCCATATGATCTTTCCTGTTGGAACATGCCTCCAACTCTGTCACTTCCTCTGCCCACTGATTAGTTCCTCCTGAAGAATTAGCTTAGAGGAAGGATCCAGGACAGCTATTCTTCTCTTCCTTCTGGCTCTATTTCTGACTTTCTGGTCTTTGATGCCATAGCTCTGTGTGGGTTCCTTTCTCCCATCCTCTTCAGCTTTTTATGCCTGTGTTCCCCATTAGAATGTAAGTTCTCTGAGGACAGACACTCTTTCTTTCGTATTTTTGGTACCTAAAATAATATTTGGAACATAAGTGTTTAATGAATGCTTGTTGTCTCAATTAACCTCTTTAAGCCTTTAAGCCTTTTTCCTCATTTATAAAATGGGAATAATTATACCACATAAAGTTGTTATGCAAATCAAATGAGTTTAAAAGAATGTAAGGCACCTTATAATCCTTAAATCTTATAAATGTGATCTTTGTAATTTCACTCTACCATGTGATCTCTCAGAATTAGTAAAGCAATCCCCCAAATGATAGATTTTAGGGTCTTGAGAATTTCTCTTCCCAAACCCCATGCCCAGAAATATCACTCTTTCCTACCACCTTTTCATGTGCTTAAAATTTGCAATTAGAGATTTAGTCCTTTGAATGTTGAAGGGTTTTCTGTCAATCATTCAATGAATAAATATTGCTATTTAGGGTTAAGAAGATGAAAAATAAAACTTTTCTGCCTTTGAGGAGACTTCCTCTGATGAAAGGCAAATCCAGAAATCTGGAATATCTTAAACTCTTACCATCCCAGAAGAAAGGATAATTTTTAACCATGAGGACTAACTAATGCCCTTTGGGAGTTTTACACAGAATAAGTGGCTGGAGAAGAAGGGTCAGGTTTTGTAAAAGCTGGCGGGGAGGGGAATGTCTTGTATAGATAGGTAAGAAGGAGACAAAGAGAAGCCTTTTCCATTTCATAGTTGATTATGGAGTCCATTTAACTTAGAGAAGAGGGACTGAAGCCTAGATATGTTGTGATTAGCCTAGGGTCACAGAGGTACTTAAGGGTAGAGTCAGGGCTACACCCAATTCCTTTGATGCCTCCAGCCTATATTTTTTTTTTTTAGGTTTTTGCAAGGCAAATGAGGTTAAGTGGCTTGCCCTAGGCCACCCAGCTAGGTAATTATTAAGTGTAGGATTTGAACTCAGGTACTCCTGACTCCAGGGCCTGTGCTCTATTTACTGTGCCACCTAACTGCCCCCATCCAGCCTATTCTTTACCTTTGCTGCTGGTTCCAGAATCATGTCACATTAGACCTAGAAGGGACTTTAGAGACCAATTATTTGCAAGTGTTTAGTTTTTAGATGAAGAAACTGAGACTCAGAGGGGTTCAGTGACTAAGCCTGTTAATAACTAGAACCTGGGAGTCCTGACTCATGGTCCAGCATTTTTGCTATTCTATTGTGTTGATTTAGGTTGATCATCACAAGCCATGGGTAGTGCAGTGATCCAGGAGAGGCCTCAGGAAAACCACCACTTGCCTCTAATATACCCCCTGCTGGCCTGACTCCACTTCTGGAGATGGATCATTTTGTTCCAGAAGGCATTTTGCCCGTTAGAGAACCTGTATTCCAATCTCATTCTGTTTCTTCCTCAGTTTCTCATCTGTAAAATGAGAGGGTTGGAATAGATGGTCTAGTGGATGGAGTACTGGGCCCCAGAGGCAGGAAGAGCTGAGTTAAAATCCAGTCTAAGACACTTATTAGCTGTATGACTCTGGGCAAATTTACCTCAATTTCCTCATCTGTAGAATGAAGGAAATGACAAATCATTCCAGTATCATTGCTAAGAAAACCCCAAATGGCATAGTGGATAAAGTACCGGCCCTGGAGTCAGGAGTACCTGGGTTCAAATCCAGTCTCAGACACTTAATAATTACCTAGCTGTGTGGCTTTGGGCAAGCCACTTAACCCCGTTTGCCTTGCAAAAACCTAACCCCCCCCAAAAAAAACCCCCAAATGGTCTTAAAGCATAGGACACAACAATAAAATTCTCTTCCAGCTTGAAATCTTTGATTCCAACAGAATTCTCCTGAGGAGTTGGGGGGGGGGGCAGGGGGATAATCTCTTAAGCTTTTATCACCATTTTCTTCCTGGAAGTAATAATATTGGACCCAGGTGCTCCTGGCTCAAGGGCCAATGCTCTATCCGCCACCCAGCCACCCTACTAATACTGGTAGCATTTTAAATAGCACTGTCTTAGCTATCAGGTATTACCTTGTTTGTTCCTCAGGACAACCCTGTGAGGTAGGCAGAAATATTATTTACATTTTACAGATGAGGAAACTGAGTCTCAAAGAAGTTGTGGGACTTGTTCAGGGTCACACATACATACTGAAGTCTTTTGAATTCCATGTCTGTTGAAGTCCATTGTTCTATCTACTATATCATGGTGCATGGAGATGAAAGGGCAGCTGTAGATGGGAGTGGGTCAGATGTTTTGGTTGGGGATGGGGAGAAGAGAGTGTTGATGTGAGACAGAGGGATCAATATCCTAAAGGGGAATTGGGGTACATTCCCCATCCTTCCCTTTTTCCTTCTGGAAAGATCTAGGGACTGGACCAAGCCTGGGCAAACAAGGTTTAAATTGTCAGGGGATGCTACTCCATTCAGCAGCAGTGGCCCCGGGGCTCTTGAGATCTTGGCAGGGCCTGGTCACAATCTGGCCCTGTCCAGTGTGACACACATCTGAAGAATCTTCAAACTCTACATGTGCCGAAATGCTTTGGTCCCTGGGGGGCTGGAGGGGAGGAACAAATACAAAAGGTGACTCACCAGACAAGACAGCTAAGTGATGTGAGAGAATAGAAAGTGAAGAAAAACTCTGACTCACCCTGGTTGGGGGCGCCTGCCCAGCAAGTGGTGACTCAGGGGAGGCATCAGATACCAGCTGACTCATGGCAGGCTCTTCATCACACTGCCAGGTAGGTACAGGTGGGTGATTCACACACACAGTCACTCACTTTGCAGAATCCCACGTGAGGTGGGACTGGAAATTCATGTCTCTGACTTTTAAGCAAACATACTAGCAAGACTACACCCCAATTAGTGTCGTCTGCTCCAAGGTGGTAGTCCAGTGAGGCCAGACACTTATCACCCAAGTGCACCTCATCCCTTGCTCACCATGTTTTTCCTAGTCTTCATTTAAAATTGACTTTAGAGATAACTGGTGAGTTTGACATGAAAAACAATTTTGTACTTCATAAGTGAGATTTATCCCTGACCCCAGATAGCATTATCCATCGTGCTCATCCATTTTATTTACCAAAATCATCTCTGAATAGTATCTTTTGTCTTTTTGCCAAAGTCAAGTCTCTCCTTAAAGGTCAAAGATTTGCTGTGGCTCGTCATTCCATTTGGTGATCTTCCCTGTCTCATCTTCCACTTCTATGTGTTGCTATTCTTCAAGGTTCTCTTCTTTTTTCTTCTCTTCTTTCTCTTCATTTCCCTTCCCCCTCCCTATCACCTTATTATCCACTTTGGCAGATTTGTCCATGCAGGTGATACTTATGTGCATATAATCAATCTTTTTTTATATTTGGATCTCCATCTCTGAAACTGAATTCATCATCTCCCCTCCAGAATCTATCCTTTCAGCTGCCCTATTGTCATTATTAATTCTCCTCCTCATTCTCCAGACCCCAAGCTGAGGGGTCACCTTTGACTCTTATTTCTCCCATACCTGAGGTGACACAGCAGGTAGAGTCCAGGACCTGGAACTGGTATGAATTGAGTTCAAAAACTGAGTGCCCTTGACATTTCTTATGTAATATTGGGCAAGACTTTTAACCTCTTTCCTCATTTTCCTCATCTATAGAATAGAGATAATAATGTTCTCTACCTCCAAGGGTTGTTATAAGGATCAAAAATGAAGTTTGTAAATTACCCTGCAGATATTAAAGTATTATAGGAATGTTAACAATAAAGTCATTCCATTTTACCTCTATGACTCTGTCATCTGACCCCTTTTCTCTCTTCATAGAAATATCATTACAATCTAAACCTTGAATCTCTTTTACCAGGAGTATGAGAAGACCTTCTTAAAGGATCTTAAGGAATCTCTCCATTTTTGATCTCTTTTTTTCTCACTCCTTCCTTCACACAACTGTAAAGACACTCTAAATATATAGGTTTTGATATTTCCCTTCTCAAAAATTTCTGTGGCTCCCTATTAACTATGGCAAAAACCACATAATTCTTAGTTTGGCATTTAAAGCCCTCTACTGTCAGTCTCCAATTTTATTTTATTTTTCTACAAAGCAATGGGGTTAAGTGACTTGCCCTAGGTCACACAACTAGTTCATTATTAAGTGTCTGAGGTCATATTTGACTCAGATCCTCCTGACTCCAGGGCTGGTGCTCTATCCACTGAACCACCTAGCTGCCCCCAGGCTCCAATTTTAGATTTCACATGCTAGGTTCCTATTCATACTGACTGTGCCTTGTTAGGTGTTGACCAAATTGTCCATTCCTTTTCCAGATGTGTATCCTTAAATAAACTACTACTCACACTCTCTCCCCATCTTTAGATAGTAAACATCTTTGAAACTAATTTTCTTTGAATAATAGCACCTACCTGTCAACACCCCTCAGGGATAGATGAGGAAACTGAGGCAAACAGAAGTTAAGTGATTTACCCCAAGCTAATAACTGTCTAAAGCTAGATTTGAACTCAAGGCTTCTTAACTCCAGACCCAGAACTCAAGGCTTCTTAACTCCAGACCCAGTGCTCTATCCATTATACCAATGCACCTTTGTCTTTGTATTGTCAGTATCCAGCATGGAGACTTATGACTTTGAGTTCACTTAATGGACATTTAACAAATTTTTAAAATTGATTAATTAACAGATTCATCCCCTCCCACAATCTCCCCCTCCTTTAGGTTTTGATGTTTCCCATTTATCTTCTTCTTCTTCTTCTTTTTTTTTTTTAAGGTTTTTTGGTTAAGTGGCTTGCCCAAGGCCACACAGCTAGGTAATTGTTAAGTGTCTGAGACCGGATTTGAACCCAGGTGCTCCTGACTCCAGGGCTGGTGCTCTGTCCACTGCACCACCTAGCCGCCCCCATCTTATTCTATTTAGTATCATTTATTATTGTTACTCTTTCAGTTGTCTCAATCATGTCTGACTCTTCATGATCCCATTTGAAATTTTCTTGGTAAAGATAGTGAAATGGTTTGCCATTTCTTTTTCCTGTTGATTTTACAGATGAGAAAACTGAGGCAAACAAGGTTAAATGTCTTACCCAGGGTCACACAGCTAGTAAGTATGTATCTAAGGATAGATTTGAACTCAGGTCTTCCAAACTCCAGTTCTGGTGCTCTCTCCACTGCGCCACCTAGCTGTCCATTTATTTTGTATAATTCTCAGTTGTACACCTGCTTTATCTGTGCTCTCCCTTCCTCCTTTAGAGTGTTAGCTCATTGAGGGCAGGCACTGTGTCTTACTTCAACTTTATATCACCAGAATTTTATGCAGAATAGGGCTGAATAATTTGCATATACCCCAGGCTCTGAAGAAAATCTGAAGAAAAATGAAATTAGAATCATCAGCCTCAGTATAAAGCTATAATCCAGCAATGACTCTTTGAAGATAAGATAGGAGATATTGGTGAGTTGATTACTAAATCAATTTTATTGCTTTCTAGTAGAAGTGCTCAACAGAGACATCTTGAAATGTCGGTTGTGATTGCTGTTAGCCAACCATTTATGATGTTTTACAAATTATAAAAGTAGAGAAGAAGGCAGAGGGAAGACCATTTTGGTCTTTTGGGGAAATTGGATGTCAAAATCAAATTAAGAATTTCTTATATGCTTACTATATTCCAGACTCTGCTAAGTGGTGGGAATACAAATGCAAGCAAAAAAGATAAAAAGGTCTTGCCCTCAGGGAGCTTACATTCTACTTCAGGTAGTCTGACCATAAATTACAGTGACATTCTTAGCTATAAGAAGCTATAGAGATGGGTTGCTTCTCTTCCCTGATCTGGCTTGCAATTCTATTCCAGGCTTGGAGGGGGTCAACCATGTGCTTTATTTATATTATCTTCTATCAAAAAGCATTCACAGTATAAACTTTTTTCCCCCAGTAATGGCATCTGAAAATGGAAAGTTTAACTGAAGTGATGAACCATAAGTCAACTTGGCTGAAGACATGATGTCTGTCTGCAGATGTTCCTTCTCTCTCTCTTTTTTGGCAGTGCTATTTTTCTTAGGATAGAATTGAAGAACCTGTGTTTGGCTGGGTGAATGCACATCATTATCTTTGTAAAGAATACCTTCTTTTTGGGTCCAGTATTAGGAATCAGGCCTATATTATATTTTGGATCTTATTTGGCTACTGAGAAGTACCTGCTTGGGGTGTCTTGAGTGCTCTCTCCTTGTTCCCCAGAGCCTTTTAGGCAGTTATGTTAAAGTGGATTTGTGGTGAGTGGATTTGAGTCATTATCTGTTTGGGACAGATTGTGGAATATAGTAGAAAATGATTTATTATCTCTGTGACCCTGGAAAATCACTTTACAGTTTTAGACCTTGGTTTCCTCTTCTGTAAAAAGAGGAGGTTGGATGAATCACTGGATCTCTGTATTGAAAAGAACTTCAGAGGAAGAGTCACTTCTATAATATTCCTGAAAAGTATAAATCTGACCTTTGCGTGAAGAAGTCCAAGGAAGAAGATCATTGGATCATAGGATCCATTGAGTTCCAGTTGGATCCTAGGATCAGAGACAGAGTTTGAAGGGATCCTAGAGGCCATCAGGATCAATCCCCCATTTTATAGAGAAGGAAACTTAACAAAATCAGGTGACTAGCCCAGGATCACTCAGCTAGGTAAGGATATGAGGTGAAATTTGAAAATGTGTTTTTTTACTATAGGTCCAAAGATCTATCCAGTACATTTTGCTGCCTTCTCTGAATCCACTGCCTTCAGTCATCCATTCTCTAAGCATTAGAAAGTTTAAGACCAAATTCCTCTTTCTCCTCTGCCTTTGGGATTCAAGCAGAATGTGTTTAAAACCTCTTTCAAGTTGGCAGTCATTCAAATATTGAAAGGTGATTATCACATCAATTAACAAACAACATTTATTAAGCATGTACCATGGTAAATGGGGGCTGGGATAAGCATCGGACATCCTTTCCAAATCTTTACAGGCTAAACATTACCCATTTCTTTTATTGAGCCTCATATTGTATAAACAAGGCTATTTCCTATCTTGGTTTCTCTTTGCTGGACACTCTCCAGCTTATCAACAACTTTCCTAAAATGTGGCATCCATGACTCTCTAGATGTGGTCTGACTGGCTCAGAGAACATGAGAGTATGTATATTTGTCCTCTCCCTGGGATGCTATGCTTCTCTTAATGCGGTCAATGTTTCCCAAAACTTCCTTAGCTGCCTTATCTCACTGTTGTCTCATAATGAGCTTGTGGTCCGCTTAAATCCCCAGACCGTTTTTCAGATGAACTTCTATCTTGCCAAATGTCAGCCATCTTGTACTTGTGAAGTTGAATATGTATAAAACACTTAAATGCATCTGTAATAAATCTCATATTCTTCAATACAGCTCAATGGTTCTAGCCTGCCAAGATAATTTTTAAAGTAATCTTGAAGGTCTCTTCTAACGCTAAATCATATGATCCCATGATCCTGGTCCTTGGAGAAGAACTGGTTTCAGTCATTTTCTAAGAGAAGTTAGGAAGTTTCAGTTTTCTTTCCTTTTTAGGCAAATTTTATAGCCTTAGGCCATTGGCACAAATCTGTCTGACTGAGCCAACTTTCTTGATCTCTCTGGACCTTGGCCTCCTCCTCTGTAAAGGGAGGGAGAGGACTGGACCAGAAGTCCTCTAAGGCCATCATGGTTCCCCTCATTCCTATCATTATGTCCATTTTCCTGAACAAAAGTCCAGGAAAGTGGACTGTGGATGCTGTTCTCCTGTCGGTCTCCAAAGGTAACATCGATGCTGCCTCTGAGAGAAAGACTTCCTGGACTGTTTCCACATTATTTACGAGTCAATAACTGTCTACGTGCAACTTTCCAAAGAGGCCATTATTCTCCAGGTTCTGGCTAACCCTTTTCCTGAACTGAACTCAGACAGGATATGAGTGACCACCGCGGCTGGGCGGTCCAGACACCTGGAGGCTTCGGCTAGCCATCTTGAAGAGTTTGGATGGTTTATGGTTTTGCTCCAGGCTATGGAAAAGGGTTTTAGTCCTCCAAAGTTCTGTTTCCAAGGACAGTGACTTCAATATACTAGAGTTTCATAGTAGGGCTTCTCTTTCTGTTTACTTTTCAAGGACTTCAGGTTTTATAAAGCTGAATTCCCACTTTGGAGGAGTTTGAGACCATTTTGCTACAGAAAAGAAAGTGATCCAAATTGACTCTCTTTTGTTTGTTTAGACAAGAACGGGGAGAGAATAAGGTTGGTCATTTGAGGTTCTAAAAGAATATATTTTTTTCTTTTGTCATTTGTGATTTCCTTAGTATGAGGAACTACAAAACCCACTGATGGAAATCAGCAACCCCTCTGTAGCTTAGTCATAAGACACATTTTTAAGTTTAATTTGTATGATTAATATTTTCTTAAGTCTACACAGTCAACAAAATAACAAATGAAGTCCTGATTTGTAGCATTTGCTTATTTCTGAGTCATAAATGCTCATGCTGAAATTTTAACCATCTTTTTAGAGAACTTTTCTCACCTGGCTCCAGCATTTGACCAGAGATCAAATGACTTGTTCAGGGTCACATAGCTAGTGAGTGTGAGAGGTAGAGGTTGAACCCAGGCCTTTCTGATTCTTTGGAAGAAGAGGGCCCTCTCTAAATGTTGTTTCTTATCAAAGTGAAAACAACAGATATTCTAAGATTTTCAAAGTATTTTATCTTATTTGATACTCATAACAACCTTGTCAGATTTCATCCACATAGAACAACACAACAGATTTTATTCACTCTGTTTTAAAGATGAGGAAGATGAAGACCAGAGAAGGTAAACAACTTATCCATAGTCACACAGGTCCTTTCCTGATTCCAGATTCAGGGATTTGGGCTCTAGACTACACTCTCTCATCTATCAGGTAGTGCTAAAGAAATCCCCAAGGGGGGCATCACAGAGGGGCCTCTTGTCTACTTGTTCTTCATCATTCTCTTCCTCTTTCCTTCCTCCTTCCCCCACTTAACATCAAACTTCAGCTGGGCCAAGTAAGAATTTTTTGTAAACCTTTTCCATTGTTTTGGGATTAAAAAAAAATTTTTTTTGAGAGTGGTTCTGGAGGTAATTTTACCCAGATTTTAACTTTCTGTCAGTAAATGTTTCTTCCTAAATGTGGTTATACAGAATATGATTTTGCATGTTCGTTTGACCCAACTATAAAACCCCCAGGTTAGTAGGATGCTCTCTCCTCTGACTTTATCCCCTCCCCACCCCAGCCTTTCCCCAACTTCTGGTTCTTTTATTAAAAAATGTGGAATAACTTAAGTTTTTGCCTGTTGGGTTGGACGTCCCTGAGCACATGTTGTTTCCAGCAAACTTTGGAGTCGGGAGGTCAAGTTTCAGATGCAGTTAATTTGGAGCAAAGGTGATACAACTCTGGTTGTGGAGTAAAGAACAGCTGACCAGTTGATTTATGATGTGGTATCTCAACAAATCAACCTTGCAACAAAGCTCGTTTCATTTCAACGGGAGTAGGTATCGTTTAGATTAAATGTGTCATCCCTGGACATGGAGTTTGGGCGCCTCAGTCTGCAGCTGGTAGAGACAGATGGGGCCCTCAGTGTTCCAGAAAGCATCTTGTTTGGTCCATGGACTTTTCACAGCTTCAGGAAGCTTGGTTTCTGGGGAGCAGTGTGGTTAGGAGAGGCAGAACCCATGGGTCTGAGGATCTGGGGTGGTGGTGGTGGAGTAGGCTGAAGATGCTGCCAGAAGGAAGTGTGAGAGGGAAATGGGGCAGCTCTGCAGGAAAGCTAGCTTCTCCACTGACTTCACTTGGGACTCCATGCCCGCCTGCCTGATGAGTTGGTCCAGGGGTCCCCACTCACTAAGCAATGTGTTTCTGTTTACCGTCTCACAAGCTGGAAATAGAAGCATGTATTAGTGGAGCCTTCAGAGACAAGTAAATACAGTATGTGACTAAAACCTTCACACAGGTCCTAGGGAGGGCCCAGCTTCCAGGAATTTCTAGGTTTAATGATAGACTGCCTTGCCTCTGGTTATCTTCTTCAATCCAAACCTACATGGAACAGTTTGCTATCTCCCAGGGAGGGAATTCATGAGTCTCAAGCAAGCACCATCTATATTAGGAGAATATCCTGGGGCCTGGGGGAAATTTGGGTGACTTGGGGAGTCTTTACTGTCTCACCTCTGATGTCTCCCACTCAGTGGTAGTTAACATAGCCATTTCTTTACCTTAGATGAGACACACCAAGGCTAGTAGACAGTTTGGGTCAGTTAGTCACTTATGGATTGGATGGAATCCTTCTGCATTCAATTTAATTCAATTTAGTTCAATTCAATTCAGCAAGCATTTATTAAGGGCCAATTAGATCCCATATGAAGGAGGACTTAACCTTTTCAGCTCGGGAACTTTCTATTATGAGACTCTAGGTCCTGATTTGGTGAGGGCTTCATATGGGGCCCATTATTTAAGGTTGGTTATTTCAGTTATGTCTCACTTTATTCCTTTTCTATTTTCACTAACTGTTTGCCTTTCCCCTCTTTCTCCTGATAATTAATTGAATACTGTCATTGCTATTGGAAAGAGTGTGTGCCTCTACTCACCATTATTATAATTTTCCATTACTAATTCAAGTACTAATTCAAACTCATTTGGTTGACCTCATTTTCACTGGCCACCACCCCCCAATCTATATCTGTATTTATATTTATATCTTTATCTACAGAGCAATCTATCACCTATCTACTATCTACCTATGTACTTTGACTGTCTGCTATCTCTCTCTTTATCTTTCAACTATCTATCATCATTCATCTACCATCTATTGTCTATCCATCTACTATCTATCCATCATCAATCAATCACCTATCTCTCTGTCTGTCTGCCTATCTGTTATCTATCCATCAACTATCTATATACCTGTCTAGCTATCCATTCATCAGTCTTCTATTATCCATCAATTACTCTTCTATCCATCTACTATCTTTGCATCCATCTACTATCCATCCAACCTTCCATTTATCTATCGACTCTCATTGTTCTATCATCTATCTATCTATCTATCTATCTATCTATCTATCTATCTATCTATCATCTATCTAATATATCATCTATCATCTATTTATCTGTTGCCCACTATTCTAATGTAAGGCTACTGAGAGTAGGGATTATCTTTATTTTTGTAATCTTTGATGCTTTCTGGTACTTGGAGTTGGCCTGAACTCCAACTTCATTCATTCATTCATTCATTCTTACTATGTCCTGGGCAGTGTGATATGGACAATTATATGACCCAGGGCAATCCAACACCTCTCAATAACCCCGGAGGTCTTTAAGATGATAAATTGTACAGAAGGGTGCTGAGCTGTGTTGGTAGAGGAAGTTGTTTCCTATAAACTGATGAAATCATGGGTTTGGTTAAAAAAAATAAAGTTGCAGATACAAAGATAAAATTGAAATCATTCCTGCTCTCAAGAAGTTTACATTCTCCTGAAGTAGGCACAACTTTTTTACAATTAAGAAAATCCAAAGGGTCTAAATATCTATCCCTGAATTTTTTGAGATTATTCTCCATATTCACCTCCTCTTAGAATCCTTATCTTTCTTCAAGAACTTTCCCAACATCCCCAAGGCATTATATCATCCTTGATACTTCGTTATCTTAGGAGACCAAAGCTAGAATCATTAATGTAACTTCAAAGTAGCCTATTACAAAAGTCAGTTAAGAGGCAGGGATTCCTCTTATGTTTCTCATCAGCAGATCAGCATAGTCAACAAAGATGTAGCAAAAACAGAGTCTAATTGAATTAATGCTATGTCCTTGATGAATATCCTTCCTGTATTATGACTAAGTAACCATTCATTTGTTAACTGATAGAGGGGTCTATGGAAGTCTCATTTTCTTTTAGTCCTGAACCTGAATCACAAGATTGACCCGAGTCAGATCTGGTATATAACAGAAGGGGTTAACATATGAAATATATGCATAGATAATATTATATTTACTATCTATCTCTATAAATCTATATCAATACTATATATCAATATATGTGTGAATGTATATATGCAATTCATATATAAATCCATATGTGTGGATGTATATATGTGTATATGTACGTGTGTGAGCATGTGTGTGTGTGTGTGTGTGTGGCGGGGGCAGCTAGGTGGTGCAGTGGATAGAGTATTGGCTTAGAGACAGGAGGAAGGGAGTTTAAATCTGTTTTCTGACACTACCTGTGTGATGCTCAGCTGATCACTTAACCCTAATAACTTCACATCCACGATCATTTCCAGTCATCCTGTTTTATATCTGATCACTGGATCCAGGTGACTCTGGAGGGAAAAGTGAGGCTGGTGACTTAGCACAACCCCCGCCCCCCAATCCAATTCATGTACTTGTCATAGTGAATGTGTGTGTGTGTGTGTGTGTGTGTGTGTGTGGATGGGTGTGTGTGTGTGTGTGGATGGGTGTGTGTGTGTGTTAATTTAAAGGCGAGTTATCCCCAGTATCTAACACATCATCTTGATAGAGTAGTCACAGTGATGGATTGCATTGGATGAGAGTAGAAAAATAGAAGAGCAATTAATTGGGAAATGCCTATTTTTGTTCAAGGGGAAAAGCTATC
The DNA here is from genome assembly GCF_037893015.1 of Macrotis lagotis. Taxonomy (NCBI): domain Eukaryota; kingdom Metazoa; phylum Chordata; class Mammalia; order Peramelemorphia; family Peramelidae; genus Macrotis; species Macrotis lagotis. Next base: position 219,895,574 of record NC_133662.1, read on the forward strand.
TAGTTATATCCCTGATATAACTGAGAATTCTGAGACTCAAGACCAGTTCCATCCTAACTTTAGGGAGAGGGCCGGGAGTCTCCTGCAGATGACCACACCTGTACTTTGTGGCGTCATTAAGAGGGTGACTGACTCTGTCCCAGTGCTTGTGCTCCACCTGTGCCTTTCCCTTCCTAGAAGGGTGCACCTGTATCTGTACCCAGCCCAATCCTATTCATCTCCTCTCCCTTCTTCTTACCCTGGGTTCCTTAGGTACCCACACAGTCAGTTGGCCCCATTTTCATCCATGTTTGCTACTTTTATGTCCTCCTCAGTCAGTTCATTGCTGAGTGGGTGTTCTGTCTCCCTGGCTAGACTATAGTTCTTTGAGCCCAGGGACCATGTTTGCTGGGATTTTTTGGTTTGTTTCAGCCCACGGTGCCAAACATACAGTGGGGCACTCAGTCATTAATGGTGGCTGGCAGATTACCATGTGCCCAGTATGAGGATATCATTCTTAACTCTCAACAGAATATGTATTGTTCTCCTTTGGGCCACTGCCCAAGAGCTCTGCTCATTCAAAGGTGCCTCAGAGTTTTTGGCTCTAGAAATAGCTATTTATAGTTGAGTACATACGTCCTGGATGGCGGGACCTTAACCACATCCTCCAGTCTTGGCATGATAGTCTGTCTCTCTTTTCTCTATTATTCCATCTTCACCTACCATGAAAGAGGGTTGCTTTCTTACCTTCTTACACAGGGTTTACACATTGCAGGTAGTTCAGTACTTTAAACTCAAGGAAGCAGAATGTTATGCTGTATAAGTGATGGACTTGGAGTTGGAGTAAAAAAGAACTGATATTAGATCCCTCTACTCTGACGCTCAGTTTTTTCATCTGTAAAAAGGGGAAGATACACACTTTTACTACCTCCTGGGGTTGTTATGAAGGAAACACTTTGCAAACTTAAATGTGCAAATAATGAAAATCATTATTGCTTTCTCTTTGACAGAACCACATATATGTAAAAGTATCTTTCCCCCCTCCAGATTCAATAATTCTCATTTCTTTACCCATTGTAATAACTGGGGATCAATTTGTAGGAATTCATTTGACTGGACATAAAGAATAGCTGACGTGGTCAGAACTTTGCATTAGGAAAATCAGTCTGCTGGGGTGAGTTTTGTAGGATAGACTGAATCAAACAGAGTGGATGCATGGATGCTAGTATAAAATCACAGATTTAGAGATCACCCGGTGCAACACCTTCAGTTTATAAAAAAGGAAATTTATTTTTAGACTTAGAGGGACAGTTAGGTGGTGCCATATTGCAAAGAGAACCAGACCTGAAGTCAAGAAGACTCAAGTTCCTCAGTTCAAATGCAGCCTCAGTCATTTAGTAGCTGTGTGTTTTTGGGCAAGTTACTTCACCCTGTTTGCCTCAGTTTCCTCTGTCAAATGAGTTGGAGAAGTAATCAGCAAACTTCTCCAGTATGTCTCCCAAGAAAACTCTACAAAGAGTTGGATACAACTGAAATGACTGAACAACAAAAATGGCAAGAGTAGTTAGACAATTTGTCCAAGATCACATAGTCATGAAGTGGTCCAGGCAGAATTAGAACTGAGGTGCCATCACTCTAAATTCAACATTACAGATTCAAAACTCTATTATACTATGTTGTATTGGTTTGATAAGTACTTAAGTAAGGATGGTGGTAATAGAGCTGGAAAGGAGGAGTTGGATGTGAGACACATTGTAGGTGTAAAAACTAACAATTCAAAATATGGGTGATGGCAGAGAAGGAATAATACAAGAAAACCCCAAGCTGATTGGCCTTTATTGTTAGTTTTAAGAGAGGACTTTGGTAACATTGTCTATAGTCGATGGTTGACACGTATCTATTAAGACTCTATTATCTGCTATGTATGGTGCTAAGCATGATGATGATGATGATGAGGTATACAAAATGGTAAAAGAAATTCTTAGTTTCAAGAAACTCACAGTCTAATGGGTGAGAGAACAAACAAACAAACAAGTATGAACATGCAAGAGATATACAAATAAATTGGGATATACAAATAAATTGGTCTAAGGGAGAAGGCATTAATATCAACAGCTATCAAGAAAGACTTTTTATAGATGATGGACTCTTAGTTGGGACTTGAAGGAAGCCAGGGAAGCCAGGAAAGATGAGGAGGGAGAATATTCCAGATATAGGGGATAACTAATGAAAATACCTTGAGTCTGAATAGTATCTTTAGTTCTATTTAGTTCACCAGTGTCAATTTGGATCCATAGTTGATGATTTCCAGAATTTTGGAAAAAATAGACTAAATATTTATTGAATAACCAAATAAGTAGATAGTTTTTGTAGACATACTTTGGTTACTGGCTAGAAAGCTGAGCCTTCTGAAGGCAAATCTAATTTCCATTTTATGCAATATTACATAGTTAATTGGAATCACTTTTGCAGTTGGTACTGTAGACATCTTAGGTAGTTTGAAAAATATCTAATGCTGGGGTCTCAGTTCTTTCATCTATAAAATGAGCAAATTAGACTGGATAGTGATTTAATTCTGTGAAGAAAAAAAAGAACCAAATAGGATTTTTTAAATGATGATAAACTATGTGCAGTGTTGACCTTAATGTAGACACACATTTATCATGCCACTAAAATGTAAGCTTCTGGAGAACAGTGGCCACACCTTACTCTTCTCTGTATTCCCTCATGGAACTATTTCAAGGTCTTATATATGGAAGGGAATCCATTAATTTTTGTTGATTTCTTTTTATAATACATTTGGCTTTGTGGTGAACTTTCCTGAGGTTGATGAGAAATGTGTTTGTTATAGGGCATAATTCCTTAAAAGTGAAGAAGTAGTACTTGGAGAATGACCTTTTTTTTTTGGGAGGGAGAGGAAGTACTAATTCAAATTCATTTAGAGAAGGATCCCTGTGGATAGTATGTTGACTTAGAAAACCACAAATTAACATTCTTTATGATATATTGTATTTTTATTTGTTTTATTATACATTTCACTATTTCACTTCATTCTGGTTTGACCAACACTAGGACTTTAGCTGGCTACAAATTTAACACCTCTGGACTAAATTTGACACCTCTGGACTAAATGAAGGTTAGAGGTTTCTTCTATTTTGGGGAGACTATGTAATTAAAGCACTGATGACTTACCCAGAAATTTGAATCCTTGAGAAATAGGTCATGATGTTCCTCATTAACACTCCATTTAATTTTGGAATTCTTAATATAGTAAAACTCAGATATACTGAACATCAGCACTTTTATCTCAAAACCACTTCTGCTCTCCCAATATAATTCTTCTGTTGTTCTTTTCAATTCAATTATAATTTCTGAGTTCAAAAGGCCAGCATGCTACAGGTGGTCAGCCTTTGGGAAAATGAGGAATTATTGATTTATGGTTTCTGTTGCTATTTACAAGAAAGGCAAGAATGAATCACTGGCCCTGTAACACAGATAAAGAAATTTTCATTGTAATCACTTAACCAAAAATATCTAAGAAAGAGTGAAATTCTGCCCTTCTCTGTCCTACTTGAGGAAATGTAGATAAATGTTGATTGAGCTATTCCAAAGCAGTGAATGATCTCAAAATCATTTACAATCATTATGCCATTGCTGTAGCTTTCCAGATGGTCTTCCTGCCTTGAACCTCTTCTCCTCCCTCCACATCACTGCTTGATTAGAGCATCTTATGCCCTAGCTCAAAAATCTTCAATATCTCCCCGTTGCCTACAGGATGAAGTCCAACCATCTTAATTTAGCTTTTCATGCCCATTATCATCTAATCTAAGTCTTATTTTCCTGCATGTATCCTCTGAATCATTTAAATTATGGGTTTGCTTCCCAAATGTCCCTTGCACTTTCTTTACATTCTGAACTTTTGCTCATTGACTTTCCCCTCAGTTAGAATGTCCTTGACTTTCTATCTGTCCAGAAAAATCCTACACACTGAAGAAAGAGTGAAGCTGATAACTCTGCACAGCTCTGCCTCATTTAAATCCAAATTACACAAGTCAAGGAATCACCTGTAATGTTATTGGTTCTCTTTGAAAAGGAAGGATCATCTCTATCACCACTACCATCACCAGCATCACCACCATCACCAGCATCACCAGCATCACCAGCATCACCAGCATCACCATCATCACATTCTCCAGGTTCTCCATACTTTATTCCATTAAGTCTTGCTAGCTCATAGTGATAACTCCTTTTTCTGAGTTCTTTTATTTACTTTCATGAGTATCCCTCAAGTAGCAATAATGTCTCAACTTTAATGGCTATTTAATATATTTATTTAGCTCTTATATCAGTTATTTTTCATGTATTTCTGTTTTATCCCTCCAAATAAAGTGTAAGCTCCTGCAAAGTAAGGGCCACATCTTGTAGCTCTCTATATTCCATGCCCCATTCCAAGTAAATCATGAGAGAGTCTCCATAAATCTTTGCTGGTGGACAAATCTTTTTTTAGAGACTGTTTATCTTGTGAATGAGGGAAAATATATTGCTTTCCCTCAGCAGCAAAATACAGAGAGGTACTTCCAAAACAAGGTGGGTGACAAATTCGGATCCAAACATATGGATTGTGGGGTGTGACCACTAAAGATATTTGTTGACTTCTTATTTTTTAGAATGCTGAATTTTGAAGGCATTTAGTCTGACCTCATCACAGAAACTGTAGCCCATAGAAATGAATTGATTTGCCTAAAGAATTGGAGCTAAGATTGGAGTCCGAGTCTCCAGTGTTCTTTCCACTACTTCAGTGATTAACATCTAGAGTCCGAACTAGGGTAAGGCAACCAGGGGTTTGTCCCCAGAGCACTTGACATAAGGGGATGGGAGGGGGAACAGCTTCTTTCTGGTAATTGTCTGGTAAATGTTGTCCTCACATCTCAAGGTTCTTTGTGGGGCTATAATTCTGACCCTACACCTTCATCTGGGCATGGGCCACTTTCCTCCTTGCCCACCATCTTGTTGCACTGGTACTCTTTTTCTTGACCTCCCTACTTCTGTGTTAATATTCCCATCAATCCAAATTCACAAACACAGTATAGATAAATGAAAGAGACTGTGAAGCTTACTCTCTGGGCAATGGACAGCACTTTCTCCCAGTGCAACTGAATCTCTAGGGTATTATCCTTTTCATCTTGCTTCCATCTCCTTCTCAATGGTACTATCTTTTACATCACTGCCATCCTCTCTCCTCCCCTCTCTTCCCCCACCAAATTGTTTTTGCCTCAGGTGAGAAATTCCTCAACATAACTCTGGGAAAATGTCTACTTTGGTGGTTTCCCCAGTGGAAGCACAACATGAAGGCAAATAGAACCATTTCCGATTCCTCCTCCGAAGGGGAGAGAGTTGCTCATCCTTACCTATTCTGTCACCCGATTGACATGTTTTTCTGTCTTCCCTAAGGCTCCTTTACCTAAACCATGTGAGGTGGCACTTAAGTACTATTTTAGAAAGTCAGAGCACCGGGCTTCCCAGCAGTAGCTATAAAACATCCCCTTATGAGTTGTAATAACAGAGAGACAATAGAGTAATGGTGACTCATGATGAGTGAAGCCATCAGTCGGCTCCAAGGAAGCCTTTTGAAGACACTCTACAAGACTGGAAACATCTTTTCCGGGGATACATTATGCCAGGGAATAGGAACAGAGACCTGCCAAATCCTTCCTTACGGCTTGCCTCAAAGGGAAATTTGGGAACTGGACTGTGATTAGTTGGATTTTTTTTAACAACCTTGAAAAGAAATGGGAATGTCACATGGCAGTGTTTAAGAACCTGAGCATGATAAAAGAGAGCATGATAAAGGAGGTTCATCAAGTTGGGACAGTTGTCCCGCAAGTGAACTCTGATCAAATCCCATTCTCCAGTCTCTATGAGGAGATCTAAAAAGAGGCCTCCTTGCAAGGACCACATGCTTTGGCATCTGTGGGACAGGATCTGTGAGAAGGGAAAAATGGCCATTGACTGTTGGTTGAAACAGATTTGGAAAGTGCACCAACACCATGAGAAATAAACTTGTAGTTTGGCCCAAAGTACCCACATCATTAGGGCATTTGCCCTCACCATCTCCCCTTTCAATTTAAATCCAGGAAACAGATTTGGAGCCTGATCAAACCATGCTTGACTCTGCCATCCTTCTTTCTGAATTATAAACATGTGATTATTACAGCGCATTTCCTACATGTGCCTCACATGTGGCTCGGATCTCTCCCTCACAAATGCTGCAAGTAAACACACCCCAAAAGCAATATTATTGAAGTGTCACCCAGATGGTACCAGCACCAGGCCTGGGATAATGTATACACTGTGAACCCAGCCTAGGGAAAGTGTGAGTGAATAGCCAGAAAGGGGGTGTGTCTCCTGCTCAATCATTGCTCTCTAGCTGTCTGCTCTGGGGGCTTCATTGGCAAGGAGCAGTTACATATCAAGTTTGGAAACTCTATTTTAAAAAGGAAAAAAATACATTTCCATCCATCTCATTCTTGGAAAAACCACAACCTTTTCCCCTCCCCCCCATTTAGAGCCTCTGCATTCCTATTTTCAGTTATTTATTTCATATTTGGAAAATAACCCAATTCCTGCCTACCCTCATTTCTCCTGCTATTTCTGTGGGTCTTCTTTGATGCATCTTTCTGCAAATGAGTCTGGGGCAACGTCTTTCTTAATTTTGTTGGGAACTCAGATTCTTGTAACTCGATGTCCCTTTGAAGGTACAATTGGCTAACTTTGTGATTTTTTTTTCTTTCCTTTCCAAATCTTCTATGAAGGGAATTGCCTACAAGCCCCCAGCCACGAGGTCAGAGACCAGGGGTTCCATATATATTGATATTTGCAGCTGAACAGAACTGTGACTGTGTCCATAAAAGTTTCATCTCTTCCAACCCCAAAACTTCCCCTTTCCAAGGATGGCACTACTATGCTCCTAGGTGCCTGGGTTCTATACTTATGACACATTTTTTGAACCTTCTCTTTATGCTTATTCTAGTCACCAAATCCACTTGATTCTAGCTTCCCCAATTCCTATTTTAGCATGCCTTGCTTTTCTCTTTCACTGCCCACATCCTTCTTCACATCCTTGACTTTTTTTTCACTTAGGCTTGAGCACAAGCTTTTAAGTTGGTAACATCCAAGTATGTATGATTTCAAAATCTTAGAACCACTTAGTATAAAAGACTTCTAAGCTTTCTTGGCACCTCAAAGTTCTCTCTTTCCAACTTGTTCTATATACTTATTATCTGTTTAATACACTGCTCCAATCCACTTACCCTAAAGAACCTTCAATGAATCCTCACTACTTAAGAACTAAAATATGAAGGCCTTATCTTGGCATTCAAGGCCCTCCAAAAAGTGACTCTGATCCACCTTTCCATTGTACCTCACATCATTACCTCTGCATCGAAGAGAAATTGGACTACCAAGGATTTTCCATTTTCATCCCACCCTATCCCAACTCCCATGCCTGAGTTATTGCCATCCCCATTCCCCATGTAGGATGCATGTGTTGTCTATATAGCTTGAGTGTATGTGCATATGAGTTTTCTCAGTGTAGCTTGGGAGGCCACATAAGGAGGATTCTCTTTGGATCTTACCTGCTCTCCAAAAGAGGCTTTAATCTCTTGCTGGAAGGGAGCAGGAGAAGGGACTAAGGGAGTGGACACTTTGCTCTTTTTAGAGAGGGGCTACTAGACTAGAATTGTATTCATCTGTTCCCCTGAAGTATTGCTAGTCTATGGGAATGATTTTTAGTCTTAGATTCAAGATACTCTCCACTATGCCTTGAAGAGGAAAGGGGGTACTCAGGTGTATATCCAAAACTTTACTCCTTCCCACAAATATCCGCAACTGTCACAAATAATAAGAAGTGAGTAGTTCATTAATGCAAGGAGGTAGGAAGCAGAAATAAGAGAAGTTGTACAACCAGAAATACACTGGGTGAGAGGTCCCAGTCTCACCCAAGGAATCATTTCCAGAGGCTCTAGGGAAAAAATCTGGATATTGGGGGCATGTTGATGCATCAAGTTCTTAAAGTATCTGCAGCTTCTTAGAGTCTTTTTTTTCTCTTTCTCTACAGTCAATCCTAAGGAGAGCCTGGAACCATATGTGTCCACTTCTGAAGCAAGAAGAAAGAAAACTTTTTCCTCTCCCAAGCTCTTGAGTCAACTCTGTTCCTTATGCAGGCACACAGTCTATTTGCAAAAGTCTTTATCCTTCTTCAATGTCCAGCTCAGGTACCACTTATCCCATGAGGCTTTCCTGAAACCATCCCATTCTCAGTTCAAAGGACTCTGACTCTCTCCCTCCTCCCCCCCTCTCCCCTTCCTTCCCCCTCTTCCCCTCTCCCCCTTCCCTTTCCCCTCTCCCTCTTCCCCCTTCCCTCCCTCCCCCTCCTCCTCCCCTCTCCTTCCTTCACCCCTTCTCTCTCTCTCTCAGCTTGTCTCTGTATCTCTCCCCCACCCATTTCTCATAGCATTTTGTCCAGGATTCCCTTTTGACCTCATGTGGATGAATATCATCCAGAGATACTTGTGCATATGGTTATGTAAACCTTTAAGTCAAAATAAAACCTTTGTTTCAAAGGTGTCTAACCTTTTTACTCTTCTGGGCTGCAATTCTCAAAAGAAACTTGTCAAAGGCCACATATAGAATTAATATTTAAATATTAGTTAAATATACTTCTATGTCTATGAACCCATAATCTAGAGCGGGGGGGAAATAAGCATAAGATCTTCAAAGGTCCCCTTTTTTTCAGTTGAAGAAACTAAGGTCCAAAGTTAAGTGAATTTCCCTAGGTCACACAAAGAATAAGTACCAGAGAGACCAGGCATGAACCTAAGTGCTCCACCCCAATGTTGGCGTACTGTAATGCTTAACATAAAGTTTTGTACAACGTAGGTGCTCGATCAATTTTGATTGAATTAGGTAGTTGAATTTTTCATAATCTTGAGATAATATCTATTCATTTTTTATAATTAGACTGGTATTGTATCACCTCGAAATAAGGATTGTTCATTACAACAAAAACTACAACAACAATAAAAACAATAATTGGCATTTACAGAAGATGTGGAGTTTGTCCATATGTGCTCCACCTCTAGAATCTCCAGGGTCTGATGATAGAGGAAGCTCTGTCTTTTGCTGCTCTCTTTTGCTTTTGTCTACACTTGTCCTGATGCCTTTAGGGCTATGCAGTGAGTAACTTAGGTTTCCAGACTGTACACTTCATACGTGTGGACTACAAAGGATGTTCCATTGTTTTTTCACTGTCTTCAGAATTCAAGGTTTCCTCAGGTCTCATCCTCTCACTCCCATTTGTTGTGTAAACTCTGAGGTATCCAAAGACTTGGGTGTGGAGGTTTAAAAACACTCAAATACAGTCCAGGCTTACTTCCCTGTGAGTGATACACATTTGTCTGGTGCTTTATTTGATTTCTTAGAATTCTTTTTCTTTATGCATGTGTCTTTTGAGTTTCAGTGTTGAAACTATAGTTTCTATAATTTCTTTTGCATCTTTCCATGCTCTGCCTGCAGCAGATCACAGTTTGAGAGATGAAAGCAGGCTCCAAGATGATCTAATTCACTTGGAGATGAGCTCATCCAATCTCCTTATTTTACAGATGAGGCTATGTAACTCATGGTGACTGGGACTTAATTTAAGTCTTACAGGTGGTCTCAAAGGCAGGATTTGAAACCAGGGTTTTCTGTCTCCAGAGTCCTTCTTTCTCCAATGCCAAAGGTCAGACCAAGATGGCAGCTATGGAAAGAGGGAGATTTGATAAAATGGAAGTAAAACTTTCAGGACTTAGAGAGATAAGTTTAAAGTATCAGGTTGGATTCCATTGATCAGATGCATCTTTTTATTTCTTCTCCGCTCTGTGGCACCCTTAGGAGGAGCCCTGAGCACTGTCAGAAGACTAGAACGAGGCTTAGAGAGTTTCTAACTCAAAGTTGAAAACAGATGGAAATAGAATGCCAAGATTAATACAAAAGGCATGTGGGAGAAAGATCAAATGCAATAAGAGAATGAATATGTTTTCAGTAGAGCTGTGTGTTTCCTTCAGAAATAGATTTTGGGGAAGTCAGCTCAAAGGAGATTACACCTCTTCCAAAGTGGTCTAGGGCCCTGGAGGATAATAGAATACTGTTATCTTCACTCAAATGAGTCTAGGGTGGGTTCATCTTAAACTTTGATGAGTTTGGGTGATTTTTAATTGATTTATATTGTACATACATATCAGAAGCTTGCCTATCTGGGTCTGTGATATTAACTCTTATCCCTTCTCTCCTTCCCTCCCCTCTCTCCTAGGGTCAGACTTGAATTCCCTCATATCCTGGACTTGTCAGAGCCTTAAAGGAAAAAAATAAATGATTCCGTTTTCCTTTTGACAGATAAGGTATGGGAGGTTGGTAAGTAGCTGGAAGATTGTAGCTTTCTTAAATCTAGCTCTTTCTCCTGTCTCTCTGATCCCCTTCTATGTCCACAGCTATGTATGTCCTTGTACTGGAAGGAATGTTGGATTTAAGAGAAGGGGGAAAGGGTCAGAGGGAGGAGGGGTGAAAAGACCAAAAAGACAGAAAAAGCATGGGAACAGGGTAGGGAAAAGAGAGAGAGAGGTCAGAGAAATCGCCAACTCTATGTTCAACAGGAAAGAATCATAGGCTCATAGATTTGGACTCAAAAGGGGCTATAGAGATCATCTAGTCTAACCCTCTCATTTTTAGAGAAACTGAGTTCCAGAAAGGATAAATGACTTTCCCAAGGTCATAGAGGTTGAACTTGGCAGAACTTTGAAATTAAATTCAGGTCTTCTGAGGTCAAAATTCTGTGCTCTTTTTACTCTCACGCTAGTAATAAATGGGGGGAAATGTGTGGTATTGGTAGTGAAGTGGAGAGTTTCAGGGGATAGAGATGGAAAAAAGAACCATTTTCCTTTTTTTTTTCTGGAAGGGATCTCTAGGCAAATGATTTTAGAGAATTGTCAGAATACTTTAAGAAAAACAGGAGGTTTGCACTGTGCCAAGGGAAATGATCAGGGTTTTTGTCAAGAATCTCATAAAGCAATCTTCCTAATTATCTTAATATGACACATCACTCCCCTTCAGCTATGCTGCTGTTGGTTTGCAGGAACCAACCATGAAAAAAGGCAAATGACTTGTTAGATGTTTGCAGACCAGGACTATGCAAATCTCTTGGAATGGAACTGGAAAAGATCATTCTGTACCCAAACAGAGAGAAGAATGGGGAGGTCGGAGCAAAGACACTGAGATTTATGAACGTAAATAAAACTGTGGTGCATGCAGCATGAAGTCTGGAGACCTCACAGCTTGAGGAAACCAGCTGAAGGAGCCTCTTGGCTACCCTTGGAGTGACTCAGTGATTACCTGAGGTTGCATGGAAAGGTGGGATGGCTTTCACATGTGGCCTTTCCTGTGTAGATGGTTCTCTAGGAATGTGTTTCTTAATTGCTGCAGGGCCAGTTGGGAGATCAGCACACAGCAGGCTATTCATATTGTGAGAATAAACTTCTATATGGGCACCAAAGATATGATAACATCCAATGAAAATAAAACTAATCGCAAAACCTTTATTACCTTCGACAATGAAGGACAAACATCTTTCTAAATACCCTCCTAGTTTCTTTCTGATGGTTTTTAGTCTGAATTTTATTTCAAATATTATATTGATCTGGAAGGAGCTTCTGAGACTATCTTGTTCGACACCTCCATTTTACAGATGAAGAAACTGAGGGTCAGAGTGGCTAAATGTCTTGCCCAAGATCACACAGGTAGTAATGCCAATCTAATCTCCCTTAGCATGTCTTCCTTGAATTGACAATCCTAAATGTCCTCTCCCTTCTTTGAACTCCTGTATTGTTGAGGCAACTGGGTGGTACGGTGGAAATAGAGAACTGGGACTGGAGTCAGAAAGACTCTTTCTGAGTTCAAACCTAGCCTCAAATATTCACTAGTTGGGTGACTCCAGGAGAGTTACTTAACTCTTTTGCCTCAGTTTTCTTATGTATAAAATGAACTGGAGAGGGAAATGGCAAACTAGTCCAGTATCTTTGCCAAGAAAACCCCAAATGGATCCCAAAGAGTCAGACTTTACTGAGCATGCTTATTGCCTGGCTCCCACTCATTGGTCCTTAGCATAAACTACCATGTTTCTTTGTTTATTTTTCTATTGATTTGCCCCACCCTCCCACTAGACTATAAGCATCTAGAGGGCAGGATCTTGCCTTATACTTTCTTTATAGTAGCATACAGCATCATGTTCTTACACAAAGTAGATATTCATTTTTTTTCATTATTAGTGATACTGTTTTTGCAGAAAACACTGCTGATTATTGAAAGTCCTGATATTTCTAAATGAAAAACCTTTTATCCCTCAACAGGCTCAGCAATATAATTTTACTGAATTAAATCTACATTTATTAGATTTTCCTACAAAGTTCTAATTGAGGCTATCAAGGTAGCTCTGGGTTCTTCAAAAACTATGGAATTAAATACTCTGCTAAGTCTTATTGAGTTGGAAAGCTCCTAGGACAGATTGTGTTATCTGTCAGCCTAAGGCCAGCCTAGCTAAGTAGAGGGGAAACCTAGAAGGCTACCTGCAAATCCACATACAGATATACTTAGCCACTCTGGGCCTCAGTTTCCTAATCTGTAGAACAGAGGCATTGGACAAAATCGTCTCTGAGACCCCTTCCAGATTAAAAGATTTATGATCTTTGAAATAAGATTGAGACTAAGTGATAAATCCATCCATCCACACACACATATACCACATATATTTAACATATATATGCATATATATATGATATGTGTATCATATATATATATACATATATATATATATGATTTACAAAGAAAGGCAAAAAGTTAAACTTTGCCTTAAAGGAGTTCACATTCAAATGGGGAAGGAAATATGGAAATAACTATGTACCCACAAGACATGTGTGTATATATCAAGTGCATACTATAACAGAGAAGTATGTTGTTTATATACAGTATATATCATATGCATGTACACATATTTTGATGGAGGAGACATAAATAGTAATGTACACATAAGACATATGAACACATGTCTACAATCATATACATGTGAACACAGAATACTCACACACATACATCACACATAGCTAGGAGCTCTGATTTTTTTATTTTTTAGGTTTTTGCAAGGCAAATGGGGTTAAGTGGCTTGCCCAAGGCCACATAGCTAGGTAATTATTAAGTGTCTGAGACCGGATTTGAACCCGGGTACTCCTGACTCCAGGGCTGGGGCTTTATCCACTATGCCACCTAGCCACCCCGAGCTCTGATATTTTTATACATAAGCAATGATTCTTGGACATTATGGCCTAGTGAAGAAGATGTGGCAGACAAATATATAATTCTGGTGTCAATTAATAAGTTCATAAGAGAGATACAAAGGGTTGTGATCCCTGAGAAAGAGCCGGGTAGTAAGTGAAGGCTTCAACGAGGAGGTAACCTTTAGGTTAGACTTGGAGGATTATTAGACTGCAACAGATAGATGGGGATAGAGAGGGGAGAATGTCATTTCAGGTGTTGGAAAATGAAATCTCAGGATGTTACGGAATCCCTGCATGTTGGTTCTGGAGAGGCCTTTGGAGATTACCAAATTCAACTCCATTATTGCCCAGATAGAAGTAGTTGGGGCGGGGGGAGAACAGATGAAATGACATGCCCAAGGTGACATGGTAAGAGGCAGAGGTAGATTCACATCCCAGTCTTTTGATAAATCCAATGCTCTGAATGGAACAGAGCTGTGAACTCTTTCCTAGCTGTAGAATTCAGGGGAGATGGAGTGTGAAGGGGAATGCTAGTCTGTTTTCAATGCCCTTTGTGGGTTACAGGTGCCAAATGTGGCCAAATGACTTGTTCTAAAAATGACTGGACAGAGGGTTGTTGATTTTGCTTCAGCAAAATGTCGCCACTAAGGAGTTGCTTGCTTACTTTTTGACTTCATTTTTGAACTCTTCTTTTTCACATGATTTTCCACCAAAATTTGTCATTCCCCTTCATTTTTAGGTCCCTTTTGCCATACCTTGGTCTTTTTAGGAGACAACTAGGTAGTGTGGTAATAGAGTGCTAGACTTAGGGTCTGAACTCTTCACGAGTTCAAATCTGACATCAGATGCTCAGCTGTGTGACCTTGTGCAAGTCGCTTGACCAAGTTTGCCTCAGTTTCCTTACCTGTGAAATGAACTGGAGAAGGAACTGAAAACTTGTCCAGTATTTCTACCAAGAAACCCCCAAAATGGGGTCATGAAGAATCCAACATGACTGAAATGACTGAACAATAAAAAGTTATTTTTTCTTTTTAAAAATACTTTAAAACTATTTATGACATTCCATAAGAGGGAAATAAAAGTTTCTTGGTTTTAAAACTGTAGGTTAATAGGAATTTCCCCATTTTCTGCTTCAACTCAGTATCTTATTGTTGGATTATCTTTAGTGCAGGGAACTCCCGGGATGGAAAACTCCTTCCCGTAAGGTAGATTGTCAACTTTATGTTTACTGTTTTAAAGAGTTGCCTGGAGGTTCTGAAAGGTTTGGGTGACTTGCCTAGATCAAATAGCCATTCAACTTAACAAGCATTTATTAGGGCACTATCCTAAGGGTTGAGTTTACAATGAAAGGCAACAACACAGTCTTTGTCTTTAAGAAGGTCATGTTCTAATGCAAATAACTATGTACAGATATGATATGTGTATATATGGGAATTATATACATATACATACATATATTTCTTATTATTTAACTTGTGTCTAACTCTCCATGACCCCATCATGGCAAAGATACTTGAGTGATTTGTCATTTCCTTCAACAGCTCATTTTTCAGATGAGGAAACTGAGGCAAACAAGGTTATGTGATTTGCCCAAAGTAAGTATCTGAGACTGGATTTGAATGCAGGAACATGAATCTTTCTGACTCCAGGTCTATTACTCTATCCACTGTACCACCTCAGTGTCTTGCACACAGAAACACACACTCACATATACATCCACATACATCCACATACATGTTTATGGAAGGTAGTCTCAGTGGAAAAGTACTAGAAATATGGAGAAGCAAAAAAAAGGCCTTTCTTAGAGTTGGGATTTGAATGGATACACTGTCTCAGGAAGAGCTTGAACCCAGTACTTCATCACTCTGATCCTGGCCCTCCGTCCACTATACCTGCTGCTTCTCTAGGAAATTCTGGAGTGAATTTAAGTTCTTTTCACTAAAATCGGTGAAACCTAGGATTTTAAAGGAACAAGGTAGAACTCGTCTTCCTCTTTTGCCATTCATAAACTCTTCCCATATGCTGATTGTATTTATCTTAGAAAAATACCTCATAATTACACTTCCCAGGGCTGGGTTTGTGTACAGACCTCTTGGTGGTGACTATTTATAGCATGTGGGGCCCTCCTTGGTGGATCCCTGGGAAGACTCACATGGAAGCCAAAGACAACTTGTGGGAGCCTCTTAAGTGGTGGCTGATACTGATTAACCTAACTCCCTCCCATGCTCCTTAACTCTCTAACCTCTGAACAGTTTATCATCAATCTCTTTGCATTTATACATGTGTTGCTTTCTAAGTGTGTTTAAATTGTTTTCAGGGGTCTATGGCTTGTCATATATGATTGCAGACTCCTTCAAGAGCAAGGAAATTGGATTTCTTTCTCATTTTTTTTTTGCCTGTTCTCAATCATTCAACAAAGAATAGTGGAGCTTCTATGGATGCTAAGATGCAAAGTCAAAGTATGAGTAAATGGATATATGGACTTATGTCAAGTTTAAGCAACATGGCATCTTGGCATCATGGGAAGAGGGATGGAGTTAGAGTCTGAAGTCCTGGGTTTGGTTCCAGATATTATCCCATTTTACAGAAAATGAAACTGAAGGAGCAGTTAGATGGCAGAGTGGATAGAGCACCAGCCCTGGAGTAAGGAGAACCTGAGTTCAAATTCAGCCTCAGACACATAATAATTACCTAGCTGTGTGACCTTGGACAAGTCACTTAACCCCATTGCCTTAAATGAATAATGATAATAATAATAATAAAAGAAATATGAATAATGAAACTGAGCCATAGTGAAGCTAAATGAGTCTAAATGCAGGTCAGTGCTTATAGAGCTAAAACCCAAACCTATACTTTTTTAGCTAGAAAATGGCAGGGTAAGGGTTCAAACTGTCTCCTTAAAATAACAACAACATTACAAAATAAACAATTTTCAAAGATTTAAGAACGCTGATCAATGTGATGAACAACCATGATTCCAAAGGAGAAATGATGAAGCTTACCTCCTGACAGAGAGGTTATGTCCTCAGAGTGCAAAATAAGAGAGCCATTTATGGACATGGCCACAGTAAGAATTTGTTTTACTTGACTGTTTACTTGTAAGAATTTTGTTTTTCTTTTTCTTTCTTTTAATGGGGGAGGGAAAAGGGGAAAAAAGAGAAAAAATAGATTTTTGTAAATTTAATTCAATTTTAACAAAAAGAAAAACAAACTTAGGTTGTTAGGTTTCCTGACTTCCAATATGGTCTCTATTTCTATGACAAAGGATCATGGTTCTCAAGTTGGAACAGACTCTAGAACTAGAAGGTATATTAGGGGTTACTTGGTCCACCCTTCTCTTTTTGTAATATGAAGAAAAATGAGGGCTAAGGATGCTAAATGATTTGTCCAGAATCAAGCAAATATGTCTAAAAGGCATGATCTGAAGACAGGTCCTCTCACAGGATTGTTGAAGGGTTCAAAGAAGGAACAGATGAAAGGTCCTTTGGTAATCCTTAAGATTCTGTAAATGAAACCTGATTCTGCCTTCAATGATAGAAACTTCCTTCCCCTCTGCTTGGCCACTCTGGCAATAATATCCTTGTCCTTTATTTGCAAACAATATCTAAGTTTGCCCAACAGAGAAATATTTACTAAAAAGTAAAACTACTGACAGTTTTCTATAGGGTTGGTTAGCTGCAATTCACCCCATGACCCTGAGGATGGGCTCAACTCGACATGTTTCATCCAGATGTTTGGCATCTTGTAGGCACAGCTTGTATGAAAAGTTAATCTTATAGGGACATTTAGTGTTTATGGTTGAGTTGTCTCTGTCCCCTCTTTGTGTTGCCAGCCTGCCTGGGTAGGGCCATCTGTGTTTAACACTCTGTATACAGCCTTACACACATTTAATTGAATAAATAGGTTTGAATTAAGTAGGGGATCAGTCTTGTGGTAGTTTAGGTTTGATATTAGAAGAAAATGACACACTCATCTTAGGCCATTCAGTTGTTAACAAAAGGTGATTTATTGAGCCATAGAGGAAGAAAGACATAAAACAAGGATAGACATTGAGAACTAGTGAATTAATTCAATTGAATGGAGATCCTATCACATCTATAGACTAAAAAGTTTCTCATGACTGCCTTGTAGTCAGTTGATGAAGGGACATCATTAATATGAGCCCTTGGTCCAAGCAAGTATCCACTAATGTTTTAATACCTTAGGAAAAATAAACAAAATTAGACTTTTTAAAAAACCTTCAGCTTGAAGATGAAATGAAAGTTTACATTTATTCCCCTATTCAATGATTTTGTTGCTGTTGTTTAGTTGTTTCAGTCATGTGAAACTTTTTGGGACCCCATTTGGATTTTCTTGGCAAAGATACTGGAATGCTTTGTCATTTTCTTCTCTAGATCATTTTACAGATGAAGAAACTAAGGCAAGTGACTTACCCAGGAACATGCAGCTAGTAATTTGTTTGAGGTTGACTTTGAAGTCAGGAGGATGAGCCTTTTTGACTTCAGGCCTGGCACTCTATCCACTGTTCTAGTGAACTGCTCATTCAAAAGTTGTCTTATGCTAATGTGCTTTATGATTCTCCCTCTATAGAATTCACAGACCCCAATGCATTAGCACTGTTTTATATACTCACAAAACTGCTGCCTTTGCTTAGGTTCTCATCATCTCTTAACTGGACTTTTGTAATAACCTTCTAACTGGCCTTGAAGACATATGATCCTGGGAGGTAGTGTTTTCCTCACCGGCATTCTTCAAGCAAAGGTTGAATGGATACTTGCTAGGTTTAGTTTAGAGGAGGTTTTTTTAAACTAAAATTTTTTTTTAAGAATAAATTGCATCAGATCACATTTAGGATCCCTGCAATATCTGAGATGGTTGATTCGGTGATTCTGAATGAAATGCCTTGGAATGTGTTGAGTTCTTCATCACTAGAGACTTTCAAACAGAAGCCAGGAATGTTTGGGGATCACTTTTCAGGTAATCAATTGGTATAGAAGGCTTCTGAGGTTTCTTTCATCCAGCTCTGAAATTTTATATGTCCATGATATGAATTTCATATGCATAATGTCTTTGCTCTCTCTTATGAACTCTCATAGAACCTTGGTAGAGTTTTTTTTAGCCTATTTCCATTTTGTTTAATAGTTTTTTTTTTGTGTATATAACTATTTTCTCATACTAAGATGCCAATAAGGTGAGGTGACTGAGGATTTGTTTTCTTCTTCTCCTACCTGTCCAATCTTCTTAAGGGGTATTTGTTCCATCTGTAGCAGTTTAGAAACCTCAAGGCATCCTGGTACATGGTCTCATTGTAGGCTATACTCCAGGTGAGGATACCTTCCCCCTTTCACCTTCTGAAGCAGAAGATCATTAATGATTGATTAGGGAAGACTTCTGGAGGAGGCAGAATTTGGGTTTAACACAGTGACCATCACAGTAGATACTTAAAGATTTATTAAATGAACAAATGCATGTAATTTAAGAAATGGATTGGAATTCAATAGATGGGATGAGGAGGATGAGGCATGGGGATATGGATGAGCAAAGGTATAATAGCAATAACAATAATTACAACGGTCATATCACCATCAAGAGATGATACCATATGGGAAGAGAATGGAGAATGTTTGCAAAGTGGAGAGTAATTCAGTTTGGCGAGAACATAGACTTTAGTGGGAATATATTGATGAAAACCATTATGTTGATCTGAGAATATAGAATATTCCTGAGGAAGCTGAGGAGTATTGAACTACAAAAGTGAAGAAACAAGATCTGGTTCTGTAGCCTAAAAGTTGCATATAAATATCTTGATACATACATACTTTCATATTTAATATTTGGGAATGAGAAATATTATTAGCATTGACATTCCTTTTCAGAAACCCTATTCCCATTGGGCAGAGCAAGGGTCTTATGGAACACAGGATGAGATATATTGATTTAGAGAGTTCTGAGAGGCAAATGACCTCAGAGTTGTCCACTTATGTGAAATCACCATGTTCTTTATCTTAAATTAGACCAAGATAAAGTTTCTTGTAACTTTGATCAACACAAGACGCTGAAAACAGACTGATTACTTACAGTACAAGGAAAATTAATGAAAAGAAACTTCAAAATGACCTTCAATCTAGAAATTCTGTCAGTTTGAACATCAGAGAATAAACAGGCAGGACACATATTTAATTAACCAAAAAATTTTTCTGTTTACATGGCTAAAATAAACCAGGTTTTACATTTTCCAATAAAATAGTTTCCTAGGCTGTGGCTAAGTTAAAAGCAGAAGTACAATGACTGCTCTTTTATGCTAGTGTAACAACTTCGACAGATGGAAAAAAAAAGATAATCCCAAATCTGGAGTGTCAATTTAATTAAAAACATCCTAGAGGCAACATAGTATATAATGAAGGGACCAATGGTCTCATGGAGTCAGGAGAAGAGTTTTTGTCCCGGTTTTTCCTAATCTACTGTATAATTCTTGTAAAGTCATAATCTCTTTGTACCTCAGTTTCCTCTTTAGTAAACTGAAGAGATTGGGCTAGTTTTCTTATAATTTTAAAGTTCTCCAAAGTTTTAAGAAATTTTGTAAGGACTTACTTTGAATTTTCAAAGGTAGTTTGCTAACAGGGAGAGGCAAGGTGTGTACAGAGGCATCCATGAGACAGAGAAGGTGTGTAACAAGGAGCGGAAGGAGTCGGGTGAGGGGAAAGTAGAAGATGCCAACAAGGGAATGAATCAAGATCTACTTTGATGATGATATGGCTTTATAGCTTTTCATAGAATCTTCCTTAGGAGTTAAGGTACCCTATTAGTCTTGTCCAACTTCCTGCTCCATGCTTCCTGCTTCTAAAATTATACCGACAGATGGTCAGTAAATCTTTGCTTGAACACCTCCAGTAATGGGGACTCATTCCCTCATGAGCTAATTGCTAATGTAAAATGTGTGTATGTATGATGTGTATGCCCCTATGGGTTTCTTAAATGAGACTTTACAGGGAACATGGATGGATATTTCCAATATCTTGTCCATCCCCTCCAAGAGAAATTTTGATTTCTTCTTGGAGAGGGAGCAGTAGAAGGGGTCAAGAAAATGAGTTCTCTGTCTTCTTTTGAGTGAGGGGGATACAGGATTAGATTCTCTCTCTCTCTCTCTCTCTGTTCTCCCCCCCCCCCCCCAACTAAATATTCTGTTGCAGGAACATGAATTGTTTTAGATTCATAAGCTGCTTTCCTTACTTGAGGAGAGATACCTAAGAATACACATACTGCCTTCACTTCTCACCAAAACCTTCTTACACAAAAGACTATCACAAATAATGAATGGATTATCTAAGAATCTATCTAAATCAGAAAATTTATACATATTAGAATATATCAGAAACTATATGATGTGAATGCTTCCAGGAGCAAGGTATCTTAATTCAAGCAATCTCACCCAATGGGGTGATTTCTTGAAATACCCAGGAAGGCAAACTGGAAATCGGGGATATGCTGAGGTCCTGGCTCCTCTCATGTCTATTGCTTCCCAAAGTCTTTTTATTTTATTTTTTCTCTCTTTATGGGTATCTTCCTAAAGAGTAACTGGATGGGGGTGGCTAGGTGACGCAGTGGATAGAGCACTGGCTCTGGAGTCAGGAGTGCTGGGGTTCAGATCTGGCCTCAGACACTTAATAATAATTGCCTAGCTGTGTGGCCTTGGGCAAGCCACTTAACTCCATTTGCCTTGCAAAAACTTAAAAAAAAAAAAAAGAGTAACTGGATGGTGAATCTCTTCTGAAAAGGAGAAAAGAAATTCTCTCTTCTCCAAAGTCCTTTCATTATATACTATACTGCATCTAGGATGTTTTTAATTAAATTGATACTCCAGATTTAGGATTATCTTTTTTTTTTTTCCATCTGTCAAAGTTGTTACACTAGCATAAATGAGCGGTCGTTTTACTTCTGTTTTTAACATAGCCACAAGTCTGTCGCCTCTTAGGTAGAAACACGGAAGAGAGTCATCATTCTTTCCACCAATCCAGAATCATGCCTGGTCACCAGCACATGGGTTAGAATAAGACATTAGAAGAAGACATCATAACCTTTTTTTGTTTTATGGAACTTTTTGGCAGTCTGGTAAGACCAACAGACTCTTTCTCAGAATAATGTTTTTAAGAGAATAAAACAAAATGTATAGGATTACAGAGGAAGCTAACTATATATAACTGTCAATTTTTTTTAAAAACAAGTTTATAGACCTTAGATTTAAAAACCTTGTTAGTGGCATCTAGATGGTGAGTTGAGTTGATAATTTGCTGGACTTGAAGTCAGGAAGTGCTGAGTTCAAATCCTGTGCAAGTCATTTTAACCTCTCAGTCTTAGTTGTATCCCCTGTAAAATGGGGATGATGATGATGATGATAATAATATCTACCATCAGAGCTGTGAAAATTAAGCGAGACAATATTTGTAGAGTGCTTTACAAATGTGAGTTATTATTGTAATCATTAGTTATTATTTTGGGAGGTTGGTTTCCTCTGGATAACACCAATCTAGTACTCAGTAACCTTTGTATAAAGTTGTTCAGCTAATTACAAATTCAACTTAATTTCACAATACTAAACCCACATTTCTCTGTCATGTCCATAAGATTAATATTAGAGCAACTAAATAACTTCTCTTGGTCTATTCTAGATTGTTTACGGGCTTTGAGGCTTTTGTAGGTCAGGCAGGTTGACCAGTGAAGTTAAAGGTAAAGAGAAGCTTCTGTTATGGGTGCATTTTACTTCACATTGGGAAAACTTTAATTCAAAATTTGTGCTACCTTATGGGGTGGTGGGAAAAAGAAGCGGGGAGAGAAATGGGGAGAGGGAATCCTGGTAAAGGCTAAATCTAGATCTAGGTCTCAGTCACCAGAGGCTTTGGAGGGGGGGGTCTATGATCTTAGAGACAAAGCAGAAAGAAGAAGAGTCTGATCCTGCTTCAAGAGTTGTTTCAGATACTTATCACCCCCATGAGAATGCTTAGGTCTCTTTCCTCATACATCCTATCATAGCTCAGTGGTAGAGGTGAGGGACAGTCGTTTTATAGGGAGGGAAGAGGTTTTCTTTAACAGGTGTGTCTAATTAGTTTTATATTACTGATATCATAGGAAATAGGGAACCAGAAACCGGTTAGGGAGGGTCTGCTGTACCATTGGGTCTGGAATTCCTATAGAGTGGGTTTGTTAGGGGTATTTACCCCCCCCATTCCCAACCAGAAATGATTTTTGGATTCTCAGCATCACCAGGGAGTCATCCACCTAGACCATTCTTGCTGCCCATAACCCACTTCTACCTGGTGCTGTGATCTCAATAACCAGTCAATACGAACACAAATTCTAGGAAAGAAGTGTCATCGGATCAATTCTTTTTCTTCTTTGGTGTGTCCTCCCTATTAGAATGTAAGGTCACTGAGGGTTTTGAGAACTGTCTCACTTCTGATTTTTATTTCTAGAACTTAGTATAGTGTCTTACATGGAATTGCACTTAATAAGTAGCTTTTGATTCATTCATTTATCCATAATAAACTTTTTAGTTTTTTTTTTTTTTGCAAGGCAATGGATTAAGTGGCTTGCCCAAGGCCACAATCTGGGTAATTATTAAGTGTCTGAGCCTGTATTTGAACTCAGTAACTCCTGACTCCAGGGTTGGTGCTCTATCCACTGCACCACCTAGCCACCCCTCATAATAAACTTTTAATACCAAATGGGTACCCTTCCCCAAAGAAGAGTCTTTGAACCACTAGCCCCTCATTGTATATTTGTGCTTGATGAGGAAATTTGTCCTTTGTGATATTAGCTTAAGTGGAATATATATAACCAGCAAGGCATATCTGTTAACCCTTCTTCCCCCTACAATCACATGATGTATTCTAACCCCAAATAGAAATGTTCAACTTTGTCTGTCCTGTTCTGATTGATTTGTTAACACCATCTCCATCAGCACACCCTAATTCTTAGAATAGCCCAGTTGGAAGATGTTTTTGAGATAAGGTTGGGGGGGTAGTCTTTCTCTGAATTTGGTCTTCCAACTGAACTGCTAAGTGACAAATGACATGTGTCTCTGTCATAGCAATCCTAATCTATAAAGTGGGAATAATTACTCTTGTCTGGTGTGGGTTGGGGAGAGAGTACCCATTAGAGGAAGAAACAGTGAGGGGAAACAGTGGGAAAGAAAACATCCCCTACCCCGCCACTCATCCAGGTGATCTCTATCATTGAGGTGGCAATAAATCTAGGAAACAATGTCTTTTTTTAGAAAAAATTTTAGTCATGTTTCATTGGTTCTTACCCATTAGGCTCCGTATGGAGATAATTCTACAACCATTTTCCTTCCCAGGTGGAAACAATTTGAGGCCCAAGCCTACATCTGTTGCTGCCCTTGAGCTCCCCTGTGTAGTGTGGAGAAAAACCTTTTTAATCATTTGAGAGCCCAGATCCTGAAGCCAGGCAGCGCGAGCACTGGTTAAGTCGGGCATGGGTCTGCTCTCTGGCCGCCTTTGACCTTGGGACCGCTCAGGTGTCAGAGCTAGCTCTGTAGAACTCCCTAAGGACTGCTCCCCTCCTCCCTTTGCCCTTCCTGCTCCCCTCACCCCCACAAACAACAAAGCAGTAAGCTTAACTTGTCATGTGATGTAAATTCTTCCCGGCCTTGGACAAGTGGGTGGTGACTCTTTTTAGGAGGATGTGTGAGGCTAGAATTTAAAATCAAATTGCATTTTTGGAAGGGGAAAAGATTTGATCCATTCTACTTTCTGGATTATCTAAAGCCCCACACTTGAATTTTTTCAGCTCTTGTTTTCTCAGACTAGATAGGATTTGAATCAACTTTGGCTGGTTTCTAGGAATAATTGACACATTTGGCCTCTGAGAATATTGCAGCCTTTTTTTTTTAAATGACATCTCAGGATATCTGTCATAAGAATCTTTAATAGATAGTAATAACTTAGGCAGAGCCCTGTGTTAGGTGATAGGGGTGACAGATAGAGATAACAAGATCTTCTGGCCATTTACACTTTTGTAGGAGGCTCTTAGACATTTATAGTTAACTATAAACTAAAACAAACAATGATAAGCACATTAGAAAGTTAGGAAACAAAGTACTATTCAAAAGTAGGGATGGAGAAAGGTCATTCTGATTGTGAGGATCACCGAATGCATTTGAGTATGCTTTTAAAGGATAGATAGGCATTCAACATGTGGAAGAAGGGCAAGGGAACCTCCTAGGAACAGAGAACAGTTGGAACAAAGGCAGGGAGGTGGGAAAATGAAGGCATTTTTGAAGAACAAAGACTAGTCTAAATTGACTGGAGTACAGTATGAAGTATGGAATAAATCTGGAAAGGTAGGTTCGTGAAGTGTCTTGAATGCTAGACAAATGCATTTCTTGATAGTCCATAGGGAACCTCTGAAGATGTATGACCCAGGAGTAACATGCCCAGATCTACGTGAAAACAAGATTGATCTGACAGCAGAAAAGAAGATGGATTAGAGTGGAGGGAGAGAGCATAGACTGGAAGACCTACTAAGAAGAGTTCTACAATAGACAAGAGTTCTACAGTAGAGTTGTTTGTCTTTTGGTTTTTTTTTTTTCTTAGGTTTTTGGCAAGGCAAATGGGGTTAAAGTGGCTTGCCCAAGGCCACACAGCTAGGTAATTATTAAGTGTCTGAGACCGGATTTGAACCCAGGTACTCCTGACTCCAAGGCCGGTGCTTTATCCACTACGGCACCTAGCCACCCCTGTCCTTTGTTTTTGATGAGGACTAAGAATTGCAGATGATGTCTTGACTTCTGGGTGAAAGGGATGGAAATGAGGTTCCCTCACTCTCTCTTCCAGAATCATAAAGACCAAAACTCAAGATTGCTGGCAATGACCTAGGATGTGATGTCTTCTTTGATGTCTCACCAAGCTCTAAGTCATGCTGGTAGGAGGAATAGAGAAGAAGTTTCTATGATCCTCTAATCCTTTGAACATGTAGGTCTGAGCACTGGAGTAGATACAGAATCAACAGAATTAGCAACTGGCTGAATATGAGAGATAAAAGATAGGAAAAGGAGAATCTTCACTGGGGTCCTGCTGAAGTCTATTGGTTCTTTGTACAAGTGCATATAACCCACTGGATTTCCTTTCTGGAAAATAGAGGTTAGAGCTGAGAACTCTGATACTTTTTCTTTTTTTTTAAATATTATATATATTTGTTTTTCCAACAACATGCAATGATAGTTTCCTCAATCTTTTTTTAGGCAAAGTTTTGAGTTTTACATTTTTCTCCTTCCCTCCCTTCCCTCTCCTTTTCCCCCGATAGAAAGCAATCTAATATTGGCTCTACATGTGTAATTAAACTAAACATAGATCTATGTTAATTATGTTGTGAAAGAAGAATCAAATCCAAATGGAAGAAAAAAACATTAGAGAGGAAAAATGACATGATACATAAAAAATGAAGATAGTAGGAAACTTTGGTCTTCATTTAAAAATGGTGATGGTATGACTGAGGGGTGGAGAAGGGGGAGAAGGCACAGCATCATTCCCAAACTCGATTGCCATTTGCCCTTTTCTTATCCAGTGATAGTCAGTTCCTTCTCTGGATATGGATGGTAGAAATGAACAACCATCATGGTTGACCATCACCCAATATTGTTGTTAGTGTATATATGGTAGGAAAACTCAGCATCAGTTCATGTAAGTCTTACCAGGATTTCTGAAGTCTTGGAACTAGGCCACCTTCTTATTAGTCTTCATTTTTTTTTTCCATTTAGAATATTAAGAAGTTAGACTTGCATCTTGTAGGATTTCTGAGCTGGGGGGGACTTTTAGAGGTTGGGTCAACTCCTTTCTAGAAGTGAAGAGATATGCGTGGAAATGGGAATAGAATTCAGTCCTTTTAATATTCAGTTCAACGTTTTCCCACTTTATTACACTACTTACTCCAACCTGGAGCTAAAGGAAACCTGACCATTGAAACTCATGATCGGTTTTAATATGCAGTGTTAGAAATTCTTCATCACTATAATTTTCTCTTCCCTTGTGGGACTGGGTCAGGGCCCTGTCATTCCCAGAATCGACTAGGCAAGAAGTCTTTGTTTCTTGACAGAACAGTAATGAAACTGAGGAGAACAGGAAAGAAACTTACTTTATCAGGATGAAGCTCATATGACTCTTGGCTTGGGTAAGTTGGCTCTTGGACTGTTGCCTGTTCCAGATTACCCTTTCGCTACTACCATGGGACTTTCCAACTCCTGGCCTATCTTGACCTATGCATTCTTATCCTAATGTCTCCTGGGGGGCGGGGGGAGAGAACTTTCTCCATTTGGTGATGAAGGTTAAAGGAGATCAATTCTCTGTTAATCCTCTTAACTTGGAGTGATGCAAGCAGAATTAGATTGAGTGTGAAAATGAGACTCAGGTATCCCTATATGAAGCCTTGATTCATTCATTCAGAATGATACCTCACTTGATCTGGGGTTGTCCTCCCTGCTGTGCTCCCAGCCGCAGGCCCCTTGCCCTGCCTCCACCTCCCCCACGGGGAGGCTTGTGTGTTCCACAGCAGTCCATGCCCTCTGAGTGACACGCTGTGTTGGGCTTGTGCCCTCTTTGGAAATGGGCTGCTGCGTAAATGACCCCTTTATGACAGAAACACCACAGGAACATTCCCCAAAGGGACTGTTTGTTGCGGTAGCTCGGCTAGTTTTTCCCACCATGATTTTGGAGTGGGTCCAGGTTGGAATTGCCATTGTTGTAAGAAAAGGGCAAATGGCAATAGAGTTTGGGAATGATGCTGTGCCTTCTCCCCCTTCTCTACCCCTCCATAATACCATCACCATTTCCTCTTTGGGGAGGGGAGAGCTGAGTCCATCTGTAGCATTCATGGTTCTCATACCCCATACTTTGAACAAAAGAGCCATGGGAATGAGAGAGCTCCCTCACTATTATACACAGCAACAAAAAACCCACAAACCACCGTCCACAACATGAACAACCCCTGATGTGAACCTCTCTGGACCTCAGCCAGGAAAGCAACTGGAGCCAGTCCCCAAAATAGGCATCTTGCAGGCATTTTTTTTTGGAGGGGAAAAAATAAAACTGAAAAAAAATACTCTTAAAAACTTCCACCCAAGAGCAGTCATGAGATTTTTATAGTGCATTTCAACTTGCTTCCCTTCAGGCTAGGTTTAATTATCTGGGCACTGCTGTATTATCAGATGACAAAGGGCATGAGTGTGGAATTCTCCAGATTCTCTTGTTGATTGATCCAGATCATTGTTCTGTGGATGTCTTCTCTCTGATGGTCCTCCAGATTTTCCATATTTGTATTTTATATAAATGCTATTCGCTTCATTAAATTTCATGCTTTAGGAGAGAGAGGCTTTGCCTTCTTTTGCATTCTGCAAGCACTTCATAATTGCTTGTTGATTGACGGACTGACTGATTGTTTGCGGAAGCTTGGTCACCACAGGTGGAGAAGTCTAGATGAGGATGGGAGATAGTTTCTCTGAAGTTAGCCATGATATATATGGTGGCTGGTATCTACTCAGTGTTTAATTGTTGCTTGTTGACTGATAGTTTGTCCTGAGTATTTATTTGGTAGTTTAACTCACCATGGGGATTTTATATTAATTACTTTAGTTTCACAACAGCAGGTGGAAAAACAAGAGGAATGTCCTTGGATTAAAAATCACAGTTCATTCATACCTCTTAGTACAAACTATTGATTCTGCTTCCAGCCTAGCCCTCATAGTCACCATCCAGTAGAGCAACCTCTATGGAGGAGAGGCTAGTCAACTCCATCATCTGCCAGTGGTTGCACCGTGGATAGAGCACCAACTCTGAAATCAGGAGGACCAGAGTTCAAATTCAACCTATGATACTTGTCACTTACTATCTGTATGACCTTGGGCAAGTCACTTAACCCCGACTGCCTTACATCCAGGATCATCTCTAATCATCCTGATTCATATCTGATCATTGGACCCAGATGTCTCTGGAGGAGAAAGTGAGGCTAGTAACATAGCATAGCTCACTCAAATCTAGTTCATGTGCATGTCCTCCCTTATGTCATGATCTTCTTCAAAAATGAAGGACAAGGGGCAGCTAGATGGTGCAATGATTAGAGTGCCAGTCCTGGAGTCAGGAGACCAGAGTTCAAATCTGACCTCAGTCACTTAATAAATTCCTAGTTGTGTGACCTTGGGCAAGTCACTTTAATCCCATTACCTTGCAAAAAAAAATAAAATGAAGGACAAATAGCACCATGGAGAAAGCAAGCTAGCCTGGCTGAAGTCCACAATGAGGAAGAAATAGAAGGCAGCATGTGCCGGACAAATCAAGGCACTACCACTACCCTGACCTCCAACTTCACTCTGACTCTAATGGAGATAGTCCCAAGAAACTTTGGAATAGGGCAAGAAGTCATCATCTTGGGAAGCAACTGCTGTGGAGATGCAGCTCAGCAGCTGCTCTTGTACATGCCACAACCACTTCTAATTCAATTCAATAAACATTTATTATTCACTTACTATATCAGGGCAGGATGGAAAATACTGGGGATTCAATTAATAAAAAGGAAGATAGTCTTTGCCTGGAGGGAACTTGCCATCAAATTGGGATGAGGGACAAATAACACACAAAAGAGGGAAAGGAAGAAGGGAAACTGGGGGTATCTGGCTCAAGAGCATCTTTTTCCTTGAATTTGAAGCCAGGTAGAGCCATAGAGCAATGTGGAGTGATCCAAGAGAACAAGGTTTTCCCTCTCTGGGAAGATCTTGGGGAGGATGGAGGACCAACTATCACATTCATGCACCAAAATCCATGGGCCTGTCAAGTAGCCCAGCAATTGAAAGAAACTGCCATTATTTTATCAGTGGAAAAGCCTATAATGAAGAGACAATAACATTTTCTATAATGCTGCACCTTTAGGGCCATGAGATTTCCCATCTGACTGGCAGTTGCAACCTTCCATATATGTTATTTCCCTCCTCAGAATTTGAGTTCTTTCAGAAGAGTTTGATTCACTATTCTATTTGCATCACTCTCACTTAGCACAATGTTTTGTTTGTAGTAAGCACTTTATAAATGCTTCATTCATTCATTCATTCATTCATAAGCCTTCACTCATATTCTTGGTTCATCCATAACAGATTTCTTTATCTAGCAATGTCAACCCAAAACTTCAATAGCTATTTTCTGTAAAATCATTCTTAGAGATTAAGAGTAGCAGCTCTTAAAATGAGCAACCATCTCTGAACTTCCCTTTAAAATTTCCCATCATGGATGAGTTACTCAATAGTAGATAACCTCCTGTGAGAGACAGTATAATGTTTGCCCTTCATTCTTGAAGAAGACCATGACATTATGACATGATTAGCCCAAGAACTGGATTTGAGTGGAGTGCTGTACTAACACACCAGTCTCACTTTCTCCTACAGAGCCATCTGAGTCCAGTGGCAAGATATGATTCCGGCTACTTGGAGATGGCCCTGCATGCCAGGCATTCAGGGTTAAGTGGCTTGCTCAAGGTCACATAGCTAATAAGTGTCTGGGGTCACATTTGAACTCAGGTCCTCCTGACTCCAGGATCAGTGCTCTATGTAGCTGCCCGAGAGAGATAATATGGACTAGTGTGATAGCAAGATGTCCTTAGCATCCAGAAGACCTGGGTTCAAGGACTGTTTTTGATAATTACTGATAGTGACTATGGACAACTCAATTAGCTTCTCAGTGACCCAGATAAGTTGCATAAAACTGAAGTTTCAAGTTGGGTTCTGGTCTTTCTTGTGGAGGGAGTTTTCATGTTAAAAGTTCCCCATATTGGGGCAGCTAGTTGGTGCAGTGGATTAAACACTTACTCTGGAGTCAGGAGGACTTGAGACACTTAATAATTACCTAGCTGTGTGGCCTTGGGCAAGTCACTTAACCCATTGCCTTAGAAAAAACAAGCAAAAAAAGTTCCCCATATTGATGAAATCACAGTTCTGGTCCAATTTTTATTTTAAATCTGTTTTACAGATGGAGAAAATAAGGTCGAGTGCAATCAGGAGACTTGTCTAAACAAAGCCAGAATTCAAATCCAAGTTCCCTCATTTCTAATCCACTAATTGTTCTTTTCACCAGGTCATCATTATCAGACATATATTGAGTTACTTTTTACCCACATGGTTCTTCCCTTTCCTCCTTCTTTCCTTCTTATTTAGGGTTCTATAAGTAGACTCTAAATGAATAATGCAAACAATATTGAAGTTTGGACTATGGACAATGAAGTTTATTTTGGACTTATGGTCTGAACCTTATGAGAAAATAATGTGACACCACTGTAGGTTGGGGTTGGGTGTCCTGGTCAGGTATCCAAGTCTCTTGTGCAGGTAAAATGGTAGAATCAGAAGGATTCAGCAAGACTCCTCTGACACAGATTACCCTCTTCATCTTCACCTCCCCAAACTTTGTTGACTCAAAGGACAAAGCTGAGTTTTTCTACAACTTTGATGTGACTCTTCCTAATTATGGGGTTCCCTCCTTCCTCTCTCTGAAATGTGTCCTTTCAGAGGTGAATGTAAGTTGGAATAAGTAGTACTTGCCACAGGAAAGAACTGTGTTGTGCCATTAAGCACTGGGTCAGTCCTCCCTGCCAGATCAGAAACAAGGAAGAGGTTGGGAAGCAGAAGAGAACAGAAAGGAAAATCTCAGGACGGAAGCATTGAATTGAGAGTCAGGAAATCCTGGATTCAAATCCTGCCTCCCATATCTATTACCTCATGTTAAAACACAAATCCCTAGCTGTTAAGGTTCAATCCCATTCTCTCTAAGCATCAGTCTTTTTTCTTCATCTAGGTGGTACAGTGGACCAGGTCTGGATTCAGGAAGACACCTTCCAGAGTTCAAATGTGCTCTTAGATACTTACTAGCTGTGTGACTGACCCCTGAGCAAGTCACTTAACCCCATTTGTCTCAGTTTCCTCATCTGTAAAATGAGCTGAAGAAGGAAATGCAAAATGCAAAACCACTGCAGTATTTCTGCCAAGAAAATCTCAAATGGGGTCACAAAGTCAGTGCCTGAAATGACTGAAAAACAACAAAAGACAGAGATTCTGAGGTGTTTTTGGAGTTAATTGTATTTATTTTATCCAATTATATGAAGTTTTCAGCATTCCTTTTGGTAAGATTTTTGAGTTCCAAATATTTCTCCCTCTGGGGTAGCTAGGTGGTGCAGTGGACAGAGCACTGGCCCTGGAGTCAGGAGTACCTGGGTTCAAATCTGGCCTCAGACACTTAATAATGACCTAGCTGTGTGGCCTTGGGCAAGCCAATTAACCCCATTGCCTTGCAACCACCCCCCCCCAACCTAACCAAAACAAAAAAACAAATATTTCTCCCTCTCCTCCCTCTTCAAGATAGCAACTAATCCAATATAGAATATACATGTACAATCATGTTAAACACAATTCCATATTAACAATATTGTGAAAGAAGAATCGGAACAAAAGGGAAAAACAGAAGAAAGAAAAAACAAAAAACAAATTTAAAGACATGAAAATAATATGATTTGATCTACATTCAGTTTCCATAATTCTTTCTCTTGGATGTGGCTGATATTTTCTATCACAAGTCTTTTGGAATTATCTTTTATCACTGTATTGCTAAGAATAGCTAAATGTGTCAGAGTTGATTATTGCCCAATTTTGCTATTGGATATGTTGCAATGTTGCAACATTCTCTTGGTTCTTCTAACTTCACACAGCATCAGTTCATATAAGTTTTTCCAGGTTTTTCTGAAATCTGCTTATTCATGATTTCTTATAGAACAGGGTATTCTGTTATATTCACATACCACAACTTGTTCAGCCATTCCTCAACTGAAATGCATTGTGCTGTTACTCCACAATAGACCTTCCTGGTAGGGACCCAGTAGGAACCAGAGTAGCCCATTATATCATGAGCAGGGTAAGACTGAGGAAATAGGGAAGTTTCAAGGAGCATAGAGAAATGTCTGGGGCATTCTTGCTGGGAAGTAGAGTTTTCTACATTTTTAGAGATTAGCAGGACAGCAAAGAGAAAGGAGAATAGGAACAGGGGAGTAGGAGGAATGACCAAAGAGCAGTTTGGAAATAGAAATCACATTTTATTTACCTGAATTTTTTTCCCCCTAGAGATAGATGATCCTAAAGAGCAGAATATATTGGAATCTCATTAGAATGGAAGATCATGACATTTATAAGATAGATCTATCTGGGAAGTTTTCCAGGAAGGGCTAGTTGTGAAAAATATTAGGGGACTCTTGCTATAAAGGGTGATTCAACATCCAATTTTCCTTCACATTTTCTAGCCCCACCAAGAACTCTGAAATTATACAGACTGGGTTTGATTCTGATTACTTTAACCCCAAAAGGTTATTTTTTCTCTTGCTCTTTGCCCATATTCCAGAGTTTTTATTTTGGGGGAAACTCACCTGAATGAAACAAGTGTAGTTTGTGTCTAGGGGTTCATAAATGTGAGTTCCTTACTCTCAACTGCCTTAGAGACAATATGATAAGGCACAGGGCTGGACTTAGAGTCAAGAAGGGAGGAAACAGACATATAATAAGTTTCTATGATGATTCAGGCACATTCACTAAGCACCTTTTAAAAAAATCTTAATAATATTTTTTCCCAATCACCTGTGAATTTGTAAGTGTTCAGTATTCACTTTTGTAAAATTTTCTCCCTTCCTCCCTTTAGCTCTCACCTCTCCAAGACAATCTGATATATTATCAGATAGGAAGCAATCTGATATAGGTGATACATTCACAAGCATATTAAACTTATTTCCATATTAGTTGTGCTGTGAAGGAAGAATCAGAAGAGAAGGGGAAAAAAAAACAAATGAGAAAAAAATGAAAATATATGCTTGATCTGCATTCAGACTCCACAGTTCTTTCTCTGGTTGTGTATGACATTTTCCATTATGAGTCTTTTAGAATTGTCTTTGATCATTGTATTGCTGAGAAAAGCTAAATCTATCAGAGCTGATTATCACCCAATGTTGCTGTTACTAATACTCCAAGCCCTTTACAAATATTATATTACTTGATCTTCACAACAACTGTGTGAGGAAGGTGCTACCATTACTTCTATTTTATAGTTGGGAAAACTGAGGAAAACTATTTCCCAACTGTTTTATAGTTGGGAAAACTAGAGATTCTGCCCAGCATTATATAGTTAGTAAATGTCTTGGCCAGATTTGAAATCAGATTTTCCTGCCTCCAGACCTAATGCTCTATCTATTATGCCACCCAAGGGTCTAGGAAGACCTGCCTCAGCCACTTATTAGCTGTGTTACCCTAGCAAGTTAGTTTACCTTTATGGCCCCAAGTTTCTTCAACTTTAAAATGAAAGGGTTAGCCTCTTTGATAGCTAAGAAACCTTAGAGTTCTAAGTCCATGATTCTATCAGCCTGCACAGATAATCAGTGAACAATGGAGGAATGGGTCTTTATTTCACCCACTAAGGGTAGTCTTAGAAATTCTCCAAAATAGAAAGAACATGAAATCACTCAAATTTCTCATTAGACCCCCCCCATCCCAAAGTAAAGACACTTTGAGGAAGTTTAGAGAAAGTAGTTTCTATTCATTTTGGATCTGTGCTTTCCTAGCAGCTTATGACCACAGCAGAGTTGGCAAAGTCTAGATTTCTTGCCATGACCCTCCATGGTATGGTGTTAGTCCTTCAGCTTAGTTGTATACAATCCTTTGTTGATTGTCTTCCCACCTCCTTGAAGGAAGGGACATTGAAGGAATCTCTCCATCCATGAGCATTATTCCTTTCAAACTCAGGGACTTGATTTCTTGGAAACCCTCAAGATTGCATGGAAAAGCCATTCTAAGGAATCTCATTCTCTTACTCATAGTCAGAAAAAGAGATTCAAAATCCTGGAGGTCTAGGAACTACCACCTGGATGGATGCAGGCTAATCTTTATATTATCTTCCTGGAGGTCATTATTTTAAGTAATATTGGCCTTGGGTAAAAGACAAGCAACTTGTCAGTAAACTTCTACTCAAAGCCTTTGCTACTTGGTAGGATCTCCTAGACCTTGCCTTATTCTGTCTTTGAGTCTTTGAGAACTCAGTCACCTTTGGGTCTACATGAGAAATCAGAGTAGGACTTTGTAAAGGGTCTCTTTGTATTTACAAAGTTTATCATTAATTTCTCGAATGCATTCATGTCTCTTAAAATCTTTGGTGTTATAGGACTCAGGTCAATCTGGGACTGCAGGTTCAGAATTGAAATGAAAGGATTCACTACAGTTTCAGTCAGGTGCAGCTTCCTTGCCAATGTTGTGTTGATCATGCTGGTCTATTGACGTGGGAACCTCTGGGAAGACTCCTTGTGTATTGATCTTTTCTTTTTGAACTACTAGGAAGCTATGTCAGTGGTCCAAGTCATGGTCCTCTGAGTCAATTAAGTCTTGAGTAGTTTATCTAGACAAGTCTGAATGTTGGATGTTGTTTCTCCTACAACTCCTGTGCTGCCTCCTATGGAAAACCTTCTCTGATCCCTCAAATTCTTAATACTCTCTCTTTTCTCAAATTATCTTGTGTTTACTTCTGTAAATTCTCTGATGTCTTTTGTATCCTACCACAGAGCTTTGTGCATAGTTATATGCTTAAAATGTATTTGTTGGACTGAATTGAGTTTACATACAACAGATGCTTAATAAATGTTTGTTGAATGTTGAATGAATGAAAGTGAAATGTGTACCCAGAAAATGTACCCAGAATCCTTTGTTGTTGTTGTTGAGTCATGTTCCATTCTTTATCACCTTGTGGACAATACCATGCCAATCATGTCCATGGGGTTTTCTTTGCAAAGATACTAAGAATGGTTTGTCATTTCCTTCTACAATGAATAAAGGCTGACAGAGGTTAACTAATTTACCCAGGGTCACAGAACTAGTAAATGGCCAAAACCAGATTTGATCTCAGGTTTTTCTGGACTTTAAAAACCATCACTCTGACCACTAATCCATCTAGCTGCCTCTCAATATGGTAATAAGGACTCAGAGTCCTTTTTTTAGCCCCCAAACCTATTTCTACATCATGGCAAACATTTAGAAGAGTGGTTAGTAGAATATTAAATGTTTTGTTAACATGAGACTAAACAGCAAGATACTTGGAAATAATGGTGATTGACTGAAATTTTCACTTTTTCATCTATATATTTGACGTTATTATTGAGTCAGTCTTTGAAAAACTATGGATTAGAGCCATTCTGCCTTAGTAAGTATCTAGTTGCCTAAGAAATTATTAAGAGTCTGACTTGCAAGGAAAGCGGAGGGGATAGAGGGAAACTGGCTAGTGGAAGATAAGCTGAAGCTGAGTCAATACAGTCCCAGTGGACAAAGGAATGACTTTGAAATTTGAGGCCTGGGCTACCTTTCTCCACTTTTGACCTTGACCTTTCTGAACCTCTGTTTCTTCATCTATAAAACATGGGGGTTGAACTAGATAACCTTTAAAATCTCTTGCAATGCAATTTCATTGGCTGTGTTCTCAGATTTGATTCTAGTCAAGATAGCTAGTATTCAGGTGGATTATAGCAGAAAAACCAAATAAAACACTCCAGGGCCAAAAAAAAAAAAATAGTAGGTGACATGACCTAGGATGCTTCTAAAGAAAAACTACAGGAAGGCAGATTGAGTCTTTTAAAACAACACTCTCCAGACTAAGTGCCCCAAGACATCTGTTAACACAAGAGTCGGAGGTGTTTCCTGAAAAGGCACTGTGTTTATGAGAGGTGAGAGACCCACTTGACGTTTCTCTAGTTTTAATTCAAGGATGAAGGAATGACTTTTCATCTCTTACAGTTTCCATGGGAAATGCACAAGCTGAGCCTGGCAAATGCTACACATTCAGATGAAAAGAGAGCAATTCAATTAATCATCCTGCAGTTTTCAAATGACCATGGATACAACTATTGGGGGTCAGTTTCTTTGAAAAGCATACTGCTTCTAAGAAAAGCAAAAGTCCATAGAAATGACATAAAGAATGTTAGAATTTGAGTGACTTTCTATTCCAAACTGCCCATTTTTTTTTAGGTTTTTGCAAGGCAAACAGGGTTAAGTGGCTTGCCCAAGGCCACACAGCTAGGTGATTATTAAGTGTCTGAGACTGGATTTGAACCCAGGTACTCCTGACTCCAGGGTTGGTGCTTTATCCACTACACCATCTAGCTGCCCCAAACTGCCCTTTTACAGAGAAAGAAACTAAGTCCTAGAGGACATGTCTAAAGTCATATAACTAACAAGGGGCAGTTTCTGGATTAAATCCTGAGTCTTTTGTCTCTATATCACAACCAGTATTCTTTTTTTTTGCCTGCACCTCTCTCACTGATCCCAGCTCTAACATACCTAAATCCATAGGCATTTAGTCCCTTTGTGGATTTTACAGTTTCCTCCTCAGTTAAAAGGGAATGGTTGGATTGAGCACCAGCCCTGAGTCACCTGGATTTGCCTCTAAAAACAAAGAGGGGGAATGGTAATATGAGAAATGTATTACTGTCCTTACAAGGGTGTGGATATAGCACTTTGTTAAACTTAAAGCACAAAGAGACAGTGGATTGAGAATCAATCATGGAGTCAAGAAGTCCTGGCTTCAAATCCTACTTCTGAAACATATGTGTCAGTGGAAAAGTTGCTTAGTCTCTCCATGCTCTATTAAACTATAAATTACAGAAGGGTTGTACATAAACATAAATGGAGGAAATTTCCACACTGGAAGTTTCCCTAAGCTGATGAAATCACAGACCCCACTCTATGTCCTCTAATGCATTACAGAAATGTGAATAGTTAGTATAAGCTTTTTTGGTTTACAAAATCACCCTCTGAAGTGAAACTATGTAATCAATCATTATCATCTCCATTTTATAGAAAAGGCTCAGAGAAATCACTAAGTGTCAGAACCAGGATTTGAACCCTTGTTTCCTTGGTACCTCTGACTAGGACTTCATGAGCTCACATCTCAAACTGCAGCTAGATATTACTGTCAGAGGAAGAAGTAGCCCTTGGACAAAGACTGTCTTGATATCTTTTGATAGGTTCCAGGAAAGGAGCCAGCACAGTGTTCTGCACATTTGTAAATATTTAATGAATATCTGTATAACTGAGTTGAAAATCCATCCCCCTCACCCCCAAACTATTTCAGTTTCTGAAATTTTGTATTTAGAAATTCATTCTTTGAAGTGAAAAGACATTACCCTATCCATGTTTTTCAATATATAAGCCCTCTAGGGAAAGAAAGCATATGAAGTCATTATCAGCCCTTAATATGTATATGAATTATTTCGGTTATTTTGCTAGCGGGACTTTGAGAAAATGGAGAAAAAGAGGAGAATTTTTATTGGCGTAGGGTAAGTTGACAAACATTTAGTAAGGGCTTACTGTGTGCCTGTGTTGTGATCTCATGGAATTTACATTCTGCTGAGGGAGATAAGGTATACACTTGATACAGCTATTCAAAACGGTGGCCATGGGAGGGAAGACACTGGCAGCCAGGGGACCAGCAAAGGTTTCATGGAGAAAATGATATGAGTTCTATCTTGAAGGAAACCAAGGATTTCATGAGGCTGAGCCTAAGAAGTTGAAACATTCCAGACAAGAGACAAAGGAGATGTGAGTGAAGAGTCAACTGTTAAACTTTTAATGTGAACATCAAAAATGGGCAAACACTACACATCAGGGTTGATTGATTATTTTGTTGATTATCTAGACTTAAGAATGTAATGAAGAAAGTGTTAATAAAGTGGATTAAATTTAAGAGTTGATAGAGCATAGGCAGGATCTGAGTTCAAATTTGGTCTCAGATACTTACTAGCTGAGTTACCCAGCTAGTAATTTTCCCTTCTTAATTTTCTCTTAACTTTTCCTTCAATTAACTCAAGTCCTCAGGGTTAAGTGACTTGCTCAGGGACAAACATTCTTAGCTTCCTAAGTGCCCAAAGAATGTATTGTGAACGCAGTTTTTTCTTCCCAGAGTTGGGTGTTAAATATATCAGCACATCACTAAGGGGATAGAATCAAGAAATGGGAAACAAGAACAAGATTTGGCAACTGACTGAATTTATGGGATGAGGAGAGAAATTGAGTATGCCATTGAGACTGTGAACTTGGGCATCTGTCAGGTTGATTTTATCTTCAATAGTAATATAGAATTTTGGAGGAGGGGGTAGGTTTCAAGGGTATGGTACTCCCTAAAAACTGACTCAGGAAGGGTTCTAGAGTGAACCTTGATGGACTACTGGAGGTGGTCTCAGATACTGAAAGGGAGAAAAGAACACAAGAAAGGGATGTATGGAATGAGGAGGAGGTGGTGGAACTACCTAGACTGGTCTTGTTGAAAATGATCATTTATTTCACCTTGGCAATGACCTTGTTGCACTCTGGGTTTCCCTTTCAAGATTTGAAAAGGACTTCAAAGTAACAAATGCAAGAGAAAGAACTAGCAATGTTTCCAAACTTTGCCTTTCAGGAAAAAAAATGAAAAAAAATAAAAGAGAAAAGAAAGAAAAGAAAAATCAAGAAGAGAAAAGAAAAATTCCAGGAAGAAAAGAACTAATTCCATAAGAAAAGAATTAACTCCTCAAAAATGTGAAAGGATTCAAACCAAAGCTGCTTCAGCTAGATTGCCCAGTAGGTAAAGCATCAGGTCTGGTGTCAGGAGGATGGGAGTTCAAATTTGATCTCAGTCACTGAAATTTTTACTGGTTCTGTGACCTTGGGCAGGGGTCACAGGGCAAGGTCAAATCCACCCCCCCCAAAAAACAAACAATCCAAAATTAAACAAAAAACAAAAACAGAGGGAAGATTATCTTGGTAGAATGAAAAGGGCATTAGCTTCACTATTTACTGGTTGTGTGACCATGGTTATTTGCTCTCTGTGCCCTCTACCCTTCTGAGTAGAGGACTGGAGGATTGAAGAAAGAAATCCTCTCAAAGCCTCCATATAAAGGACTCCTAGGTAATGATCTTTTTCCTTCCAACTTAGCTGGTGAATTATTTTACTTTCCTGAGCCTCAGTTTCATCATCTATAAAAAAGAAATAATTTTTGTACTATCTGTCAGGAATGTTTTAAGACTCAAATAAGATGATGTTTGTAAAGGATTTAGAACCTTAAAGTACAATAAAATCACCAATTTTTATTATTTAATAGTCTTATACTTTCCTCAGGCATCATGGTCTAGTTTTTTCTACATTCTCCAGCTTATTTTCAAAATTCTCATTTCCATATTTCAAAGTAAAAAAGAATATGATTATCTGAAAACATGCCTCTATACTATACTGTCTGTGTGTGTGTGTGTGTAAAAACTACAGAGGACCTGGGTTCAAATCCTGACTCTGTCACTTCTATCTATGATAGTTTTTATTTAATCTCTCTGAACCTCACATTCCTCTTATTTAAAATGAGAAGTTTGGCCTAGATGACTTTGAAGATCCCTTCTGATTATAAATCTGAACACATGAACAAATATATAAGCAAGTGAGACTCACAGATGCTGCCATCGTGTCAATCTGTTTCCCCTTGGCTCCACTTAGCATCCTTGTCACTTCTGACCTAAAATACCCCTCATTGGTCACCACTCCCCTCTCTTGTTGCCTTTCCCTATTAGAATATAAACTAAAGGAGAATAAAGACCATCTTCACTTTTATATTTGTCCCCATTGCTTAATCAGTCAGTCCAACATTTGTTTAGTTCCTACTGTGTGCCAGGTCTTCTCCTAGACAAAGCCTTGTTTTGGTGGAGAGACTTCACATGACCCAAGGAAACTATGAGCTATGCCATGCTGGGCTTTCCAAGATGGACATGTCATAGTGGAGAACTTTGACAAAAGATGAATGCCTGGAGAAGGAAATGGCAAAACACTCCAGTATCTTTGCCAAGAAAGCTCCATGGGCAGGATGGAGGTCAGAAAGACCTAGCATACTATGATCCACAGAGTCATGAAGAGTCAGATTGAATAGCTCAGCAAAAACAAGAAAAACTTCCATATACAATGGTAAGAAATGGATAACTAAATTTTAAAAAGAAAGACAATTTCTTCCTTCAAGGAGCTTACAATCTAATGGAGGGAAACAACATGCAAAAGGAAGTTGAAAAGGAGGAGAAAAGGGAAGGCAACCAATGTGGAGGGGACATAGTGTCATTCAATCCAAAGAGGTGCAACTGGGTGGGAAATGAAGAGATAGCAGGTCAGGGAATCCTCTTTAAGTTAGAATTTTGGGATCTTCATTCTCCAAGCCTCCAATCAGCGGAGTTGAAGGTACTAAGGTGGTAGTGAAGTATGAGTATCAAGGTTGATGCAGTCTTTCAGGATGAGTTACCTGATGAGTTTTCTGGAGGCAGGAGTCCAGTCTAAAGGAGTGCAACAGGGCTTCTGCACAGTGTTTGACACCTAGTAAGCACTTAATAATATATTTTTTTAATCTCTTCATCCATCCAAAATCAATTGTTTAAAAAGCATAGAGCTTGTGAGGCCAGAATTAAGCAGTCTCTGGACAGAACACATTATGTCTGTCTCTATTTAACTTCTCCTTGAATCCAGACAGATCTCAAAGCATGGAGTCAAAATTGTCAGCTCCACTAACTGATTAAACTCAGCTGTTTGGCATGGCACCATGGGTCACTGTGGGGTGACCGCAGAGAATTGTTTAAGGAATATGTAGCTGGTGGGGCCAGGCAATGAAGAACAACACAATCAAAATTAAAACCATGGTACAAAGGGGAGAGTGGTCATGTGGTTATCAGTGAGGAATCTGGTCTGGAACATTGAAGTGGTAAAGTCCAGTTCAGCTGGAGAGTGTCAGGGGCCTTCTGTGGTTTGGGGGAGTCAGAGTATGGCTTTGGGTCCTTGGACTGGCTGCTCAGAATGTTGTTTGGCACTGACCAAGTGATTTGGAGGAACTTTTAGGGAAGTCTTGGGTGAATCTTGGACTTGGAGAAAGGAAGGCGCCATGCAAATGGAGAGCTCTTTTCACACTAGTTAACAGTTCCCAGATTTTTGCTTCAGAAAATGGGAAGCAGAAAATGATTTTCCATAGAAAGTC
Source organism: Macrotis lagotis (assembly GCF_037893015.1). Classification (NCBI taxonomy): domain Eukaryota; kingdom Metazoa; phylum Chordata; class Mammalia; order Peramelemorphia; family Peramelidae; genus Macrotis; species Macrotis lagotis. Next base: position 219,936,991 of record NC_133662.1, read on the forward strand.
CAGTTATTCAGACCTTTCTTCCATAGGGATAGGGAACCATGGAACAAAATGTCAGAATTGCCTCTTTAAATTGGTATAAATCAGTTGAAGGTAAAGAGTGTGTATTGTCAAATATAGGGGAATGAACATATTTAAAAATAGTAATTCTAAAAAAATGAGGAAAAGCCCTGAAATAATTTATAAATAGATGGAGATACAGTTTGTGCTCTTTTCTTTGGGGAGTAATAGAGATTGAAGATAGAGAATAGAGTTATCAAATAAAATTATGAAATTGTTGGATGCAGGTTTTTTCTCTCCTACCATTTTACTGAAGGGGAAACTGAGGTTTAGGCATGTGAATTAGCTAAGGCAATTTAAAACTTATCACAGATTCCAAAAATTTCAAGGGACCTCACATGTCAACTTTGACTTATGTACAAATAAGAATGTTTTCTATAACAAGTGGTCATCAAACCTGCTTAAAGACTTCCAATGAAGAGAAACACACTGTCCCTGAAGGGAGTCCATCACTAGTTAGAAAGTTTTTTTTTCCTTAGCTCAAACCCAAATTAACTTCTTTGCAATTTCTACCCATCATTTCAAGTTCTGCCTTCTAGAAAAAAAGAAATCTAATTCTTCTTCCAATATGGCAATCCTTTAAATATTTGAGAATAGCAGTCATTTCCTCCTTTAGTTTTATCTTCTCTAAGCTAAACATCCCTGTTTCTTACATTTAATCCTCTATGGCATGATCTCTAGGATCTTCATTCTCCCAATTGTCCTTCTTCACACACACTCTCTTACTTGTTCTTTCTAATATGTGGTGGCAAAAATTGAACACAGACCTCCAGATTTGACCAGGACAAGACTATCACTTGCTTAACTGAACACTATTGCTCTCTCAACTTTTTTGGCTGCCATCATTTCTGAATATAATGACCTGAATAATACTTTATTTCATATAGCACCATCTTTTCCACAAGAATAAGGCAAGAGACTTTGTCAAATGCTTTGTTAAAAGTATATCTGCCACATTTCTCTGATCTATCAACTTAGTAAGCCTGTCAAAAATGGAAATGAAAATAGTTTGGAATGACCTGTTCTTGCTAAGGCTAGTTTTTTGAGATCATAATTTCTTTTTCACTAATCATTCTTTTAAAATGAGAATTCTTCACCTGGGGTCCTTGAACTTAAACCAAAATAAGTTAATTCTATTTCAGTATAATTGGTTATTTTTGTAATCCTATTTGTTTGATTTTTATAAATTTTAAAACATTTGGAGAAGGGGTCCATATGGTTCACCAGATTGCCAAAGGGGATTCATGACATAAAACAGCTTAAGAATTTCAATTTTCATATGTTATAGAATTTTGCAAGGAATTGAACATATTGACTTAGAGTTTACGGTCTTTATCTTTCTTGTTTTAAATTAGAACATTTATTCTTCCTCAGTCTTTTAGTAGTACCTCTTTCATTCTTTATGATCTTTTGAAGACCACTGATAGAAGTTCAGCAATCCCATCTGCCAATGTTTTCAGTATTTGAGGATATGATTCATTTGGACCAAGTGACTTAAACTCATCAAGGGTACCAGATGTTCTTTTATTATCTTCCTACTTATCCTTGTGATGAATCCTCTGTTAGAGACTTTTGTTCCATCCATTCTAATCCAAAGATGATTTTCTTTGGCAGAGAAAAAACAAATTAAAAAAAAAAGTTAAAGAAGTCTGCCTCTTCTACATGATCCATTTATTCCTTGATATTAGAGATTTTTTTTGTTATTATGTTTCTAGTGCCTCATATAGTATGTGGCATGTAGTAGGCACTTAATAAATGCTCATTTGTTGATAATTAGGGAGGTAAACAAGAACTAAGATTTTATAAAATGATTTTTAATTGAGCATTATCTAGGTCTTGATCCAACTTTTAAACCTTTTTTTTAATTCTTAAAAGCAGTTTCTAGGAATTAGAAACCCTGAAACTTTTGAGTATCTGATTTGTCCAGAAAAACATAAACTAGAGAAAGTGGTTGCTGAGCAGCCAATAAATTGCATTAGAATAGGGAGAGATCTGAGGCAGAAGGATCAACCAACATACTACTGAAACAGTCTAAGTGTGATGTGGTGAAGACCTGCGTCAAAGTACTGACCAGTGCCAGGTGGTGGCATCAGAAGGGAAAAGGGAATATATATGAGGAGTGTTATAAAAGTACAATTGTCAAGATCTGGCACCTGGGACTAGAGAGAGGGAATAGTTGAGAATGAAACTTAGGTTGCGAGCCTAAATCTCTAGAAGGATACTGGTCAATAATGAGGAATTTAGGAAACAAGGTGTTTTCGAGAGGAAAGCGAATGAATTGAACTTTGGACATGTTGAGTTTAAGATGTCTTTGTTACGTATAATTCGAGATGTCCAAAAGGCAATAGGAAGTTTGCTATGGAAGATCAAAAGAGAGGTTAGGGTTAGACAAATAAATCTGAGAATCAACTAAATAGAGCTGATAGCTGGAGCAATAGGAGGAGAGAAAAGTTCCCAGGGGAAAAAAGCTTCAAGAAGCATTAAGAGACATGAACTGGATGAAGACCAGGAAAGGACACTAAGAAGGACCGATTAGATAACTAGAAAGAGTACCAGGATAAAGTAGTTCCATAGACATGTAGAGAGAAGAAAGGATCACAAAAAGACTGCAGAGAAACCAAGGATAAAGATAGAGAAAAGGCCATTAAATTTGAGTTAAGAGACCATTGGGACTTCTGGGTTGTGTGACTAAAAAAGAGAGGAACAGACGTTTTCTCTAATATTTATGATTTATATCTCTAATATTTATTCTAATATCTAATTCTCTCTAATTATTTATTTCAAGCATCTCTAAAAATAGGACAAGAGATATTTGTAGAGATTTAGTGCTTAGACAGATCACTCATCTTATTTCAGGAAAAGGAGAATAAGAGCTTCCAGAGGCAAATGATACCCAAAAAAGTAGGAGAGCTTCAACCCAAGGTGGAGATTTAAAGGCAAATGGGAAAAACTGGCCACAAGGAAAGTGAAGCTCAAAAATGACTGCACAAAGGAGGAAATAACCTATTTTCTTAAAACAATTGGTATTTTTTTAAAAAAAATATTTATTAACAGTCATTTATAAAAAATGTTGAGTTCTGAGTTATCTTCCTCCCTCTAGCTTCTCTTCTGCTCATTGAGAAGGCAAGCAATATGATATCAATTATATATGTGAAGTCTTGCAAAACATTTCTATGTTAGCCATGTTGCAAAAAAAAGTAAGGAAAATAAAGTTTCAAAAAAGAATGCTTCAATTTGCACTGAGTTCATAAGTTTTCTCTCTGGAAGTGGAAAAGCATTTTTCATCATAGATTCTTTGGAATTGTCTTGGATCATTGTATTAATTAGAGTAGCTGAGTCTTTCATAATTTCATTATCATTACACTGTTGTTATTATTGTGTACAGTATTCTCCTGGTTCTGTCATTTCACTTTGTATCTGTCCATTTAAATCTTCCCATATTTTACTGAAATTATTATGCTTGCCATAATAACACAATAGTATTCTATCACACTCATGCATCATAATTTGTTCAGTCATTCCCCATTTGATGAACATCCATTCAAGAAACTGGAAACAGAAAAAAGGGGCAAGAAGCAAGATTCACAAGGCAAAGACAAAGAAAATGCTTAGTAGAAGGAACACAAAATAGATATCTTAGAAGTTTTAATTTCATGAGGAACATGGAAACTAAAGCAGAAATAAATATAAAGTTCATGAATCAAGGAAAAAAATTCTAGAATAGGTAGAAATGAAATAGTGAAGAAAACAAGTGAAAGAAACCTTTCTAGGAAATGGTAAAATAAAAGAAAATGAGATAAAAACAATGACATCACAAAGTTGAGAAATGGAATTTTATTTTATTATTTACCTGAGAAGGAAAAAAAAAGAGAACAATTAGATAGCTAGATAAAGTTAATCAATAAAAGGAAACCAATAAGTCAAAGTTCAAAACTAGGGAAAGAAATTAAAAAATGGGGAAAGCAGGCTTAAAGCAGGAAAGCAGGTCAAAAGAAGAAAATGGGTGAGAAAGAGTTACCTTAAAATGGATGAAACTAAAATAATTGAAGAGGTGTAGTATTGATTTTAAAAAAAATTAAATATTTTATTTATTTGTTTTTCCAACAATATGCAACAGTAGTTTTTAACCAATCATTTTTTTTGCAAGGTTTTGAGTTTTGCATTTTTCTCTCTCCCTCCCTTCCCTCTATCCTTCCCTTCATTGAAAGCAGTTTAATATAGGTTCTCCATGTATAACCATGATAAAGATAGATCCATAGATCCACAATGTTGTGAAAGAAGAATCAAATCCAAATGGAAGAAAAAATATCAGAGAGAAAAAAATGACAATATTTAAGAAAACTTTTAAATAGTGATGATAGTATACTTTGGTCTTCCTTTAAACTCCACAGTTTCTTCATTGGCTATGTATGATATTTGCGATCTCAAGCTTTTTATAATTGTCTTTGATTATTGTTTATTAATATAATATTTATTACTATTCAATTATATTGATTACAATATAATATTATTGATTATTATTATTTCTTCTTTTAACCTTCAAGCCTGTTTTCACCATTTTTTAACTTCTTTCCTTAATTTTGAAGTTTGAAATGAATAGGTCCATCATAGCTCTTCATCACCCAGTGTTGTTGCTAGTATGTATAGTGTTCTTCTGGTTCAGTTCATTTCATTCAGCATCAATTTGTGTAAGTCTTTCCAGGATTTTCTGAAGTCCCATCACTTATGATTCCTTAAAAAGTAATAGTGTTCCATCCCATTCATATGCCTTGATTTCTTTAGTCATTTCCCAATTGATGCACATCCCCTCAATTTCCATTTCTTTGGCAATATGAAAAGAGCTGCTATGAATATTTTTGTACATGTGCAACTTTTGCCCTATTTTGTGATCTCTTCAGGATACAGACCTAGTAGTGGTATTGCTGGATCAATGGGTGGCATAGTACTATGTTTATAGAGAAAGAGGAGGAAAATATGTAATTTGGAAAAACAATTAGAGACAAATGAAGAAAAATCTAAATCTAAATCACATCTTGTAATGTTAATGGATCAAATAATCCAACAAAGCAAAAAGGAATTCCAGCCAAAACTGTTATAATTAGATATAATTATTATCATATGAAAAATGCTCTTATCACTATTGATTAGAGAAATGCAAATTAAAATAACACCTAATCAGATTTGCTAAACTGATTGAAGGGAAAGTGATAAATGTTGGAAAGAATGTGGAAAAATTGGGATACTAATTCATTGTTAGTGGGTTTGTGAACTGAGCCAACCATTTTGGAGAGAAATCTGGAATTATGCCCAAAGAGTGGTAAAACTGCCTATACCCTTTGACCCAACAATATCACTACTAGTTTTATTTCCAAAGATGACAAGGGGAAAAGTAAAAGAACCTTTAAGTTGTAAAATATTTATAGCATCTCTCTCAGTACAAACATTTGGAAAAAAATTTTTAAATCACCATTTCTATGTATTAGCAACAAAATTCAGTAGCAAGAGGTATAAAGAGAAATTCCACTTGAAATAAATGTGAAAATTATAAAATACTTGGGACTCTAGTTGCCAAGACAAACCCAGAAACTATATGAACATAATTACAAACTCTTTTCAGGAAGATAAAGTCAACTCTAAACAAATGGAAAAATATTGATTACTCATATGTAGCCTGAACCAATATAATAAAATGATTCTACCTAAATCAATCTATTTATTCAGTATCTTACCAACCAAAGTACAAAAAATTATTTACAGAGTCAGAAAAATAATAACAATATTCATCTGGAAGGATATCGAGACAATCAATGAAAAAATGTGATGGAAGATGGTCTGGTTCTACTAGATCTCAAACTGTATTAGAAAACTGTAATTTTTAAAAATTTTTTAAGAAAGATTTTATTTTTTGAGTTTTACATTTTTCCCCCTATTGTATTTCCCTCCTCCCACCTCCCACAGAAGACAATCTGTTGGTCTTTACATTGTTTCCATGCGATAAACTGATCTAAGTTGAATGTGATGAGAGAGAAGTCATATCCTTAAGGAAGAAAAAATAAAGTATAAGTGATATCAAAATTACATAATAAGATAATGGTTTTTTTCTAAATTGGAGGTCTTTGTTCCAACTCCACAATTCTTTTTCTGGATATAGATGGTATTCTCCATTGTACATAGCCCAAAATTGTCCCTGATCGTTGCATTGATGGAAGGAGCAAGTCCATCAAAGTTGATCATCGCCCCCATGATGCTGTTAGGGTGTGCAATGTTCTTCTGGTTCTGCTCATCTTGCTCAGCATCAGTTCATGCAAATCCTTCCATGCTTCCCTGAATTCCTATCCCTCCTGGTTTCTAATAGAACAATAGTGTTCCATGATATACATATACCACAGTTTGTTAAACCATTCCCCAATTGAAGGACATTCACTTAATTTCCAGTTCTTTGCCACCACAAACAGGGCTGCTATGAATATTTTTGTACAAGTGCTGTTTTTACCCTTTTTCATAATCTCTTCGGTGTATAGACCTAGGGAATAGATTCCAGTAGGACTGAAGGGTATGTACATTTTTGTTGCCCTTTGGGCATAATTCCAAATTGCTCTCCAGAAAGGTTGGATGAGTTCACAGCTCCACCAACAATGTATTAGTGTCCCAGATTTCCCACATCCCTTCCAACACTGATCATGATAAACCCAAACATGATAAACAAAGATTCAAGATTTTAGAACAAAAACTCAATATTTGACAAAAACTACTGGGAAAACTGGAAAACAATATGACAGAATCCAGGTATAGTCCAACATCTCATACCACATACTAAGATAAGATCAAAATGGTTGCATTATTTGCACATAAAGGGTGATGCCATAACCAAAGTAAGAGAGCATCAAATAGTTTGTCAGCTCGATGATAAGACAAGAATTTGGGACAAAAGAAGATATAGAGAGCATTATAAAATGTAAAATATGTAAATTTTGAATATGTAAAATTTAAAAATATTTCACAAACAAAAGCAATGCAACCAAAATTAAAAGGAAAGCAGAAAGCTCGAAAAATTTTTTTTATAACAAGTATCTTGGATAATGGCACCATTTCTCAAATTTATAGATAACCAAGTCAAATTTGTAAAAAATACTACTAATTTCCCAATTGATAAATGGTCAAAGGATATGAGCAGTTTATCAGACAAAGAAGTAAAAACTCTATAGTCACTTGAAAAAAATTTCTAAATTAGTATTAATTAGATAAATGCAAATTAAAATAACTCTGAGGTATTCTCTGACACCTATCAGATTGGTTAACATGACAAAAAAAGAAAACTGTTGGATGTTGTATGAAAACTGGGACACAAATGCATTGTTGGTGGAGTTGTGAACTGACTCAACCATTCAGGAGAGTGATTTGAAATTATGGTGAAAAGGCTAAAAATTGTGCATATACAGTGCATTCAGCCACTTCTTGTTCTGTATCCCAAAGACATCAAAAATGGGGGGAAGGACTTATTTGTACAAAAATATTGATAGCAGTCTTTTCGTAGGAACTAAGGATTAGAAACTAAGGGGATGTTAGGAGGTTATTTTGGCAAGAGGAAGGGGGTACCTTTTCATAAAAAAAACAGGTGAAGGAGAAAAAAGTGGCAGAAGGCATCTGAGTGATGAGAGAAGAGAAGGAGGAGGTGGCAATTTTTTGGCAAATGGACTCAATATTTTCAACGAAATATTAAACAAGATTGTCAATTAAGGAAGGGAAAGTCTTAGGGGTCTGAAAAGAGAGAAAAAGATTCGTGAAAGGCATATGGTGAGTAGGAGAGTGAATTGATTAGGGAAGAATTGCTTAACCTAAGTGAGGGTCCAGTTGTGATTTTGCAAAAAATTTGTAGTGAAACTCAGCATAGTTTCATGATTTTCTCTAGCTTTGTTTATTAGTATGTGAATAGGAGAGATGGAAGTGGACAGATGAGGGGAATAATCCAAGATTGAGGTTTGATTATTATGGCTCCTACCTTGAATAGCAATTCTCCCCCTTAAACCTTAATAGAGATACCTTTCAAAGTATTTTTCATGATCCCTAGTTTTCTTCATCATACTTTATTCAATCCAAAATTTTGCATTACTGATGCTTCTTGCAGGACTTTCTTTGTTGCCTGTTATTACTTCTATCTTACCTTCTTGTTCATATAAAAATTAATGTGCACTTCTTGAAGTATTCCCAATGGATGAGAAGTAGCAGGAAATAGTGACATAGGGAATTGGGGGAAGCCACTGAAAGGCTAACAATTTTGGTTATGTAGGGGGTAATCAAGAGCTAACTGAATTTTAGAAATTATACTTAATTGAGCATCATGCAAACTCTTGGTTAAATATTCATCTGTTTTCTTAGTTCTCACAGCACTCTCTGGGAATTGGTGCCTGCAGATACACTGAAGCCCCTGTGTATTTGACTTGTCTAGGATCATAGCCAACAACCTAGCACTAGTTGTGACTGATCATTAGTGGGCAACTTTGGTATACAAATACATTTTGTCTGTGCTCCTGAACAGGTAAAATGGCATGGAAGAAAGGGATAGCTAGACTTCTGAGGCTCTGGGTTACAGTTACTATTCAGAAACCTTAATATGCTGATTGGGGAGAAGGGCTTCTTATACTCCCACCAGAGGCTTTTGGGACATAAGAACCAGTAAGGACTCCCAGGTAGTATAACCCTAGGGTGAGTGATAGTTTTATTATAATCCTTCAATGTTACTGTACTCCTGAGCGAGTTCATACAGACTTTTAACCCTGTGTCTTTAGGATTATCCACTTAAATACCTTTTTTGGAAAGATTTTATTTAATTTGAATTTTACAATTCTCCGCCTAATCTTGCTTCCCTCCCCCTCATTCCCCACAGAGGACAGTCTTTACATTGTTTTCATGGTATGCATTTGATCTAACTTCAATGTGATGAGAGAGAAATCATATCCTTAAGGAAGAAATGTAAAGTATGAGATATAGCAGAATTACAGAAGATAACATTTTTTTTTAAACAAAATAGTTAAATGAATTTCCTGGTCCATTGGGATAGAGAGTTTATGGAGTCAGTCTAGGACTTGGTCATTTTCAATTTTTTTTCCTTTCACTTCCATCTCCTCCCTACATCAAATTAATTTTAAGTTATAATAGTTCTTTTTTAAATTTTTTTTATTTTTTGCAAGGCAATGGGGTTAAGTGGCTTGCCCAAGGCCACACAGCTAGGTAATTATTAAGTGTCTGAGGCTGGATTTGAACTCAGGTACTCCTGACTCCAGGGTGCGTGTTCTATCCACTGTGCCACCTAGCCACCCTCTGCGCCACCTAGCCATCCCAGGACTTAGTCATTTTAATTCAATAAAATTCCTTTAGTAGAACACAGGTGATAGAAAATTTATATAAGACCATCTCTAGTTTCATGAAATTTATAGACTAGGGCAAGGGCCCTAAACCAGAGGTCTGTGAACCTAAAAAAATTATAAATATATTTCAATTAAATTGGATTACTTTGGAATATTACACACACACACACACACACACACACACACACACACACACACACACAGACACATTTTAAAACATTATTCCTCAAAAAGGACCAAGCTCATTAAATTGCCAAAAAAGATTTATAATACAAGAAAGAATATGAATCTCTTTCCTATGGAAAGAAAGATAATGCAAAAAGCCTTTTTTAAATATACATTTTTATAATGTAGTGGAAAATTTTCAAGATATGGAGTCAAGAAATCTATGTTCAAATCCTGGTTCTGATTTTTACTACCCTGAGTTTTAGGCACTTAATTTCTCTGACCCTGTCTCCTCATCTGTAAAATAGAGTATAAAATGTATGTTACCTATTTCTCAATGATGTAAAGAAGGTATTACAGTTTAGAGAAAGAGTATTGAATTTGCATTCAGAAAGTGTAGGTTGGAGTCCATTCTGCTATACTTGTATGACTTTGGGGTGCTCACTAACCTCAGGGTCCTAGTTTGCTCATTCACTAAAAGAAGGGGTAGGACTAGATTATCATAAATACACTTTTCACCAATCTATTCTTTAATCCTTCCCACAACGTTGAAGCAATCTCAGAGGACAGCTAGTTCAACCCATACCTGAACAAAAACTTATTCAATAATGTACCTGGAAAAATCTTTCTTGGAAATATATTAGGAGGGGAAAATCCATTATCTCTAAGGCAGCCCATTCTTCTTCTTGGGTACATCTGATACAGGGAGCTAAAGTCTGTTCCTTTTTAATTTCTCTCCATTATTTCTAATTCTGAACTCATTTCTACATGGGAGCCCTTTGAATATCTGAAGATAATTTTAGTGTTACTCCATTCTTTTTTTTTTTTTTGTCTAGGCTACTTACTTTCTTCAACACAAAAGACAGCAATGTAAAGATTTGGATTCAGAAGACACCTCTGATGCTCAGTTTCCATGTGAACTGGGACAAATCATTTCATAGCTTTGGGTGTCAGTCTTCCTCACTGGTAAAATGAGAAAGTTGGATTAGTTACCCTCTAACACCACTTACAGCTCTAAATATGTAATCCTCTGATCATAAGAACATCCTCATATGACAGAATTTGAGGACCTCCACCATCATTGTCATTTATCTTTAAATTCTCTTCTTATCAATGTCCTTCTTGATATGTGGTCACTAGAACTGAATGAAATCCTGCAGAGGTGGTTTGGTGAGGGACCATTTGACAGGACCTTTGCAACTCTCTTCTGGATATGCTTTTTTTGATTACTAAGTCATATTGTTAAATGATATAGGGTTTGTAATTCACTAAACCTCTCATTTTTTAGATTATTGGCAATCTAATTATGCTTTCTCCTATCTTGAGCTTATAATGTTTATTTTTGAACCCAAAATAGAAATTTACATATATTTCAATTAACTTTGATGGTTTTAGATTTAGCAAGATGTTCTAGGAAGTCAAAAGATTTTTTTTAATATCTCATCTCTGTTATTCAATGTTCTCCTTACCCATCTTAACCTCTTGTCTGATTATCTGTTCAGTGGAATCACGAAAAGTTATTTCAGCCTTCCAGGGAAGAAAGTAATAAGTGAAATGAACTAATTGAAACTATCACATAGTTTCTCTATGTGATAATGTATATCTGTACATCTTTTAAAGCACATTTTGAGTGTTGGAAAAAATAAATAAAGCTATAATATACCTGATACCCATTTTGTTCATTGACTATCCTATCTAGAAGAGATTCCATTATTCACATTTCAGAGAAACAGTAGACATTGAATGTAAATAAGTGCTATTTTAAAAATTTCTCCAGAATTATTCTGAAATGGAATTGATAAGCTACACACAGAGAGAAACCTAATATCTTTCCTTGAGATCAGGCCACCCAAGGTTGAATCCAAGCTGTTTGTACCTAGACCCAGGATTTTCTTGGAGAAGGGGGGTTCTTGGGTTTCAGGGCACATTTCTACTCTCATAGAGTTCATATTCTATTAATTGAGATGAATACATGTGTGTGGCTTGCAGATATGCACTGTTGGGGTGGGGCTGAACCTTTCCAACTCCAGGAGTTTATATCAGAGAGATGCAATAATAATAGTAATAATTAATAATAATAATAATAATACTGACCTTCATAGAAACTCAAATGAGAAAGAGCCATACACTTAGAGGATGATTAAGAACTGGGAGAGGTTTTATAGGACATAGTCATGCTAGTTTTGGAGCCAAAATTAATAAAGTCATCAAGTCCAACTTTTTCATTTTGCAAATAAAAAACTAAGGTCCTGAGTAGTTGGACCTAGGTCTTCTTGATACCAAATCCATGCTCTAACCACTATACCATTCTGCCTCTCAGAGGATCCTGAGAGGTCAAATAGTACAATACATATAGTACATACAGAAATATACAGAAATCCCCTCTACCTTCTCATCAAGATGCTTCAAGGTGCTTTACATTATCTCATTTGATCTCCACAACTCTGAGAGGGAGATACTAGAAGTATGTTTATTTCCATTTCATAGATGAAGAAGCAGAAGCCCCCAAATTGAATAAGCTGTCCATTGCCACCATGTTGGAGGTAGAATTCTTCTCCTTCCCAGTTCTGTAATATAATATAATATTATAATACAGCACGATTCCTCTTTGGGGAAGGGGCTTTGGTAGACAATTTATAGAAGCTGTTCCCAGTCTCCTATGAATATTTCTTCACAAGATTATGTCATCGTCTGGTATTTATGGCAAATATTTCCCATGTTGGAGTAGTAGGTTGATTTTCTAATTCCCATTGTAGAAATGGGAAAGCTGAGTCTCTGGAAGGTTGTGACATGCCTGAGATTGTGACCAAGCCCAGCCCAGAACTCAGTTCTCTGGTTTAGCAGCTTTTCCATCAGACAAGAGTAAAATTAAGAGTGATTTTTTTTAAAAGATCTGTCTTCCACCCTTCTCCTTCCCAATTTTCAGGAGTGGGACTTTTTCTCACATGAAACCTAACTTTGTGGAGAATTTGCTGAGTGGCACTCCCATCATGGAAAGTTTACACTAAGTGGAATCTCAGGTAATTTTACCTGTGATTGACTTTGGGTTCAGGGACTGGAGAAATGACTTTGAATGTTCTTTTGAAAATAAAGTTCCTCTGAGATGTTTAGCCTGTGGCTAATGTGTTTGGAAACATGTTTTCTGTAAAACTAAAGCTCATTAATCCACTTGCAAATCCAGAAAGACGGCTTTAATCATACAGATCGAGGCTTGTCCAAAACTTTCCCTCTTCACAGTGGGAGATGGGAAGGAATTAACTGCCAAGTGACTAGAACTGCCACTTGACTTGGTTTCTATTGAGTGTCCACGACTTGATGGTCCTATGTCTGATGTCTCATCAACCCTTTCATCTGAATGCCAAATGAGAGACCTATTCAGAACTGGTGGTTAATAGAATCCAAACAATAAGCCATCATCTTTTCCCTTCTAATTCTTTCTCAAATTGTGGGAAGAGTTGGAAGTGTGGCAAAGGATTGTCACTCTAAGAAAAATCAAGGGTATTCATCCCCTTAAAGGTAGGGATTTCTGGTTATCTGCAGGTAGCTATTTTGGGGATTTGTTTTGAGGTGGGTGTACAGTAGGTAGAGAAAACAGGGAATTAGATTAATTTTTAATGGCATAGAATCTTTCTCTTGAAGGTCTTGCTTAGTTCATTGAGTCCAATACCCTCATTTTACAGAAGAGAATTCTTAGTCTTAGAAAGACACATGACTTATTCAAGGTCATATACTGAATTAATGAGGGACTTGGGACATTAGCCCAAGTTTTAAGAATCTTAGTTTGTTGCTCTATCAACTCACACCATACTGAGCAGACCTTATGCCATAAAAAGTTCACAGTATAAGGCATTTTAAAGCTCTTATAGTCCAACTTCTCAATTTATTAGATGAAGATACGGAAGCACAGGAATGTTCACTCTCTGCCATTTGATGAGTATGTCACCTTTGAAGGATTAATATGTATCCTTTCATTCAGTTAGATTTAAAAAAGCTTCTCCTCTATGTCCTGAACTGTGGTGAGTGCCATTAAGTAAGGAAAGAAGCTGAAGACATTTTCTACTGTAAAACAACTAAAATCTAATTTGTGAAATAGACAAATACATGAAATAAAATGGGAATTCAAACCCAAACTACGTTTATCTGATTATTTCTTTTTCTTTTATTTTCCTCCTGCAATATTTTCCTATATAATTTGCCTCCCTTCTCTCTGCTTTCCTGTTCCTTTCTATTCTCTTTCTGGGTTTGATACCTTTTGTCTTACTTGGGAAGACCAAAGGGTTAAAGGTACAACGCACAGCCAACTGTAGTTGTTTTTCTCTTAATTCTCTAAGGGGAGCATCTGAAAGGAGATGGAAAGATGTGTAAGTGAATTGGATTTAAGAGAGAAAGGACTATGCAAAGTCACCCCATTCTCTCATCTGAAGTCATCTTAGTCCAGTGGCAAGGTATAGATCAGGATGGCTGGAAATGTACCCCATCCCATATGTGTGTGTGTGGGGGGGACCTTGAACTTTTTAAATTAAAGCCTTTCTCAGGGTTTATATGAATCTCAGTTTCAGAGGCAATACCCAATCAGTGATAAAGGTTAAGTTAAAAATGAGGCAAAGAATGACTTCTTTTACCTAGTCAAAAAAATTTTAAATTAATTTGGGAGGGGAGACCCTCAGGGTTTCTGGCCAAAACAGAAACAACAGCTATTTATGCTCACTCTGAGTCAGCAAAATCCAAACAACAAACAAGTGAGGCTTAGGCTAGGCCTGGTTGTTGGCCAATCAATGAGAACCAGAATGACTTGGATTTAAGACATGGTCCTTAAAAAATAAATCTATTCTGTAAACTCCAAGATAACTAGTTAAGTTTCTGTGATCAAATTTTATATTCTTTTGGTAGAGAACCCACAGGAAAGGGTATGATTTCCTATGTGGACAGAGAGGGAGAGAAGGGGAAGGAAGGAAGGAAGGAAGGAAGGAAGGAAGGAAGGAAGGAAGGAAGGAAGGAAGGAAGGAAGGAAGGAGAGGGAGGGAGGAAGGAAGGAAGGAAGGAAGGAGGGAAGGAGGGAAGGAGCTATGTTATCCAACTAGAAGTGACCAGTTACTACTTCTCACTGGTTATTGTATTGTATTATTTGTATTATATATTAATTATGGAAGAGGACCATGATATTAAGAAGGAGATGTCACGACCAGCAAATGAATTGTATTTAAATGAGGAAGAGTTGTACAGCCTCACTTTTTTTTTTTTCCAGAGCCACCTGGGTCCAGTGATCAGATAGAATCAAGACAAGGATTAGCTTTTGTATTGAGGTGAAGGAAGGAGGGTAGTATTGCTGACAATTATTAAAGATCTAGACAATTTTGGGGTATATGTGATGGAGAATACTATCTGTATCCAGAAAAAGAATTATGGCATTGGAACAAAGACCAAAGACTATTAACTTTAATTTAAAAAAAAACTGTTATCTTATATAATTTTGCTTTCTCTTATACTTTATTTTTCTTCCTTAAGGATATGTTTTCTTTCTTATCACATACAACTTAGATCAATGTATATACCATGGAAACAATGTAAAGACTAATAGACTGCCTTCTGCCTGGAAGGTGGTGGGGGAGGGAAGCTAGATTAGAGGAAAAATTGTAAAATTCAAAATAAATAAACAAACAAACAAATAAATAAATAAATAAACAAACAAACAAACAAACAAATAAATAAATACCTTAAAAAAAGATTTAGAGATTAAAGACAGAAGATTTAGGGCCACTGAAAAGGCAAAGGAATCCACATACTCTCTGGGAATTTAAAACTGCTCAGGATTTTATTACAGCAAATTATTGCAAATATACAGGTTAGGGGGTGGGGGGAGGGAAGTAAGATTGGAGGGAAAATTGTAAAACTCAAATAACATCTTTAATAAAAATAAATTTAAAAAATATATACAGGTTAAAACTCCTAGAAAGCAGTAACCACTTTAAGACTAGACTAGGTAAAGTTTGAGTGAAAGTGAGAAAAAGAGAGAGAAAAAGATAAAGAGAGAGAGAGAGAGAGAGAGAGAGAGAGAGAGAAAAGAGAAAAGAACAGGCATCCATGAGACTTGGCTTGGTCTGACCACATGACCCAGGGGAGGCCCATGGTACTCTGAGTGGCCTAAGAAAGAGCTTGAGAAAAACCCATTCTTCTACAGTCAAAGAAGAAGGAAAGAAAAAAGAAAGAAACGCTGGTAGTGCTTCCTGTTAAATATTCTTCTGTGGTAGGTTGGGCAAGGGGTAGTGCTTGGGGAGTGGTCTTATACCTTGGACCAGGTATCTTCCAATGGCAAGCTACGCACTGGTCCTTCCTGTCCCAAGGTACTCAACCCCCAAGTTCAACATATAATTTCCTGACATGCCAGCATCTAAGGTCAAGGTTAGGTGAAGAAGAAAATGGGAGGCAAAATATCAAACAGCAGGGTGAAGGGACAACAGGATATAATCAACAATCAACTTAGGTTTACGTCTCAGGAGCAAAAATAATCTTCCACAATTAAGACAATTTTTAACATCATCAAAAAGCTACATTCATAATCTCTACATCAGTAGGGTGGAAAGAACACAGGACAGAGAAAATCAGAAGAGCAGGGTTACAGTCCAACTTACTAACTCACCAGTTGGGTTGCATAGGGTTTCTCTGGGTTTCACTTCCTTCATCTGTCAAATGAGGAATTTGAACTACATGACCTCTAAGGTGCTTTTTAGCTCTAATATTTTAGGGTTCAATCTAGGTGGATTCTCTCTTGGTAGACTTTGCAGTGGTCAGAAAGTTTCAGAAAATTTGCTCAGGCCACTCCCACCCTATAAAGCTTCACTGACACTTTATGCAATTATGACTAATTGCTACTAATAAAGTTTAATTCCTTTGGATTTTCACATTTGGTGTGCATGCCAAGAAGATTGTTTTAGGAATGGCCACTTTACGTGGATGGCCTGAGACTCCAGGATTTTATGAGACTTGCTTCAGTGTAGGGATTTCATTTTGATTTTGTATGTGACTGTCCAGTTTTTAAATGCTTTTGAATTTTGGTTCTGAACATTCATGGTGGCAAAATACTGTAAAGGATCCTGAAATCATTAGACTTTAATATATAAACCACCCCTATGACTATGAGAGACAGGAGAAAAGCTTTGTGAAACGAAGTTTATTAAATTCAACTTGTAAGAAGGGACAAAAATGTTCAACACAAACAATTCTTTTTCCTTGGCACTTTCCCATTGAACCAAGGGTCTGTCTCTTCTTTCAAATTCCATTTTCCATTTTCTCATTTTTCTGCCTGAGGAGCAACTCCCACTGGTTGCTTTATCTATCCCTCCCTTATTTCTAGGATGCCTATATTCCTCCAGTCCCTCTCTTAGGTTCCATTTAAGCATCAAACTTACTACTATTTTCAGACTCTGGAATCTTTTATAGAGAGTGGTCCTTGGAGTTGTTTTGAGAGTGGCAGGTGATCAGTTAGACTTGCTGGTGGAACAAAGACAGTTATCCCTAGCTACCACCTGTCTCTTTGCCTATGCTTGTCTTGTCTTGTTGGGTTCTCTCCATGTGTCTAATTTATATTAACAACTCTCTGGGTAGGGGATCCTTATTTTTAGTCTCTTTCTATGCAATCGTGCCTGATTCATGACTAAAATTCACAGAAAAAACACAAAGAAGAGTGATATAAAAAATGAAGACTGGAGTTGCCACCAAGTTTTTAGAAAGGGAAGTGAAATAGGGGATTAGGGAATTTGATGAGTAGAGGAGGGGTTTTGCGATCTGTTAGGGGCTGGTGGAGAAGGTCTGAGAATGTGCTCATATGTCATAAAGGGATTCTTCTGGCTTCTGCCAAAAGTTTTGTATGCAATGTAGATCCTGACTGATCTCCAGAGACTTCTTATTGACTTGGTCCTCAAAGATACATCTTCAGGGACTTACAATTTTAGGATCAGGGTTAAAGGATGGGAGTGTTGGAGTGCAAATAAAAAAGAGTCTCTGTCCTTGAGTTTACATTCCTAGTGGGAAAAGATAACCACAAAAATGAAGGTGGAAAAGTTCAGGGAAGAGAGACAAAGATACCTCATCTTTGGGGTGGTAGAAAAAAATTTAGAGTGAAGCCAAGTAAGGAATGAGATGTGATTGACCTGGGTCCTCTCCTTAAATAGAAGTTCTAGGAGGAGTCATTCAATGCAAGAGAGACTTCAGGGGTGATGGATACTTTTATTTCATTCATTCAGGGTTAGAGTAAACCTCAGGATGAAGATCTGGGCCATGGGAGAGGAAGTCCAACCACGAGTTTGAAGGAAACTAGGGATTCTATAAATTAGAGGTGAGAAGAGAGAGCATTCCTACCACAAGGGAGGGCTGGGAGACAGAATGTTGTGTTTCTGATGAATAAGTATGTCAGTTTAGTGATAATGGAGATTGTAAAGGAATACCATATATAAAAAAAGTTGGGAAAGTGGGTTGGGGCCAGACTGTGAAGGACTTGAATCCACAAGCAGATGAATTGGTATTTTATGCTAGGGACAGGAGGGAGCAGTTCAGTTAAGGACCATTTATTAAGCTCCTAAGGAATGCCAGACACTTCTGTAAGTGCTGCAAATACACAGGAAGGCAAAAGACACTTCTTATCCTCAAGGAGCTCTCAATCTAATAGCACATGAGCTTCATGAACAAGAGAGTGATATAATCAGGACTTTAAGAATGTCCTTTGGAGAACAGTTGAGAGAAGGGAGAAATGGAAAACGGAAAATCATTTAGGAGGTTATTGTGACAGTTCAGGGTGGTGATAAGGGTTTGGTCTAGGGTAATGATTGTGTCTATGGAGAGAAGGGAAGTGGTATGAGAAATTTAGGGTGCAGAAGAAGATGCCAGGCTATTAGATTAATGCATTTGAAGAAGAGAAAAGAGTGGAGGATGACTCCAAGGTTGACAACCTAGGTGATTAGAAGAATAGTGGTGCCTTCAACAGAATAAGTAAGCTATTTGGATCAACAAATTATGAGTTAGAGTTTAAACATTGAATTAAAATTATGGGATTTCTAGTTTAAATTGTCCACTAGGTAGTTCATGCCAAGGAACTGGAATTCATGAGATGCTATGGATTGGTTCAATAGATTTGGGCAAGATTGTCTGCTAAAAAGGAAGGTGGAAAGATTAAGGAGAAAATGCATTGTGAGAAATACAATAAAGAGTTGACAAGAAAAGTGAAAGGATTGTTTTGATGTAGTGAGGGTCCACTTGAGATTAGATCACCAAACACAGTAGGGGGATCCAATTAGTACATTGATTTACTCCAGCATAGCCCAATGGCACCTGACTACATTTGGACTTGACAACTTGGCAAATTACTTTATCTCATCTAAGTCTCAGTTTACTCATCTACAAAGTGATGGTATTGAATTAAATAGCTGCTAAAATTCTTTCCAATTTTGAATTTTATGATTTTAGGAAAACATTGTGCAATGAGATCAAATAATGGAGAAATTATGTACCATTGGAGAGATAAGAAAAGGTTGGACTGCATAGGCTGGGGTTCAAATATTAGTTTAGCTAAAGGGTAAAGAGCTTTGATGTGGGGAGGAGAGTTTCCATGAAAGTCAAAATATGTGATAAATTGGTGGAAAAGTCTTACCTTTACCTAGGGATTAGTTTACAATGGTAGAATTAAAAAATTAGAAGAACTAATTCTTAACCCTCTCAGACTGCATCTGGTCACCATACAGGGAATATGTTCATAGTTTTAAGGGTTTACACTGAGGGAGGAATCAGTCCAAGATAGCTGTAAATCCCCAGGGTTTTCAAACCTGGAGAACCAAAAAGGCATGAAGGGTACAATGGTGACATTGAAAACAGCCATTCCCCTAGAGATTGTGAGCTAGGATGTCAAACTCCAGAGAAATAAGAGATGTATGTTTGCCATGAAGGTGCAGAGAACTGTGGTCACAATCCTTGGAAACATCATCAAAAGACAGTGCTCAGAGTCAAATGCATTCCATGTGTTTGGTCCTGCCCATATGTTTCTTGTCAGTCAGACTGCTTTTCCTGGTCTCAGAAGGGTTTCTGTTTGAAATTTTATGAGACTTGGATGGGAAGCAACACTTACCCTTGGGTTTGTGGGAGTTAATGGCCTTCTCTGGTGGGACTGCCCTGGGGGCCTCAGGGAGTTCCCAAATGCCAGGAGAGAAGGAGCCCAGAGCCTTGGATTATTCAACCTATAATTGCATTTTATTTATAGGCCCCTGAGGATGGAAACCTTCTCCAGACCCTTCTCCTGCCCTTGGAGAATAATGATGTGGTGGCAGATCTATGATTTAGGATATTTGCAGGGCAACACCTGTAGACAATACCTTACCTCCTTGTTGAGAAGAGGGTCCAAGATGAGTTCCTCCCCTTCCTGATTCCTGGCAGACTTGCAAATACCTGTCCTTGGCTTCTGAAGGGCTGGCATCCAGGGACCAGACAGAAGCTCATTCGTCATCCTCAAGTGTTCTTTGTTTAAGTGGAGATAAAAAGATACTGGTCCTGGATACCCCAACATGATTGGCTTGGGGATTCAAGTCAACTAGGGTTGTCTGAGTGATCACTTACTGAGCCAGGCGCTATGTAAACTACAAAAATTATAGGAAAGATAGAGGAGAAGCAAGTCTTGCCATCGAGATTGTAGTGTAGAACAGGAAATAATATAGACCCATGTGAAACAATAGAACAGTTACAAGGCTGCATGTTTAGTACAGTATGTAGTGGACCCATGAGGACAAGGGTATTCCAAGGAAGGGAAAGATTAGAGTGAGGTGTAATCCCTCAGGGAAAAGAGGAGGTTTATGACAAATGTAGTTAAATTTATTTCAATGAACACATTTGTTTTCTGTCCTTTCTACCTCTTCAAAAATAAAAGAAAGAAAAGGCACAGTAATTTTAGGGAAAGAGGATCACTAACAACCGGGAGTATCAAGAAAACATCTTGGTGGGGGGCACATGAGATGAGCCTTGAGAGGACCCAGGTGTTCCAAGAGGTGGAGCATATTCCAGGCAATCATTGAAATGGAAAATAGAATGATGGGGATCATCAGTGAGACCAGTCTGACTAGAGTATAAAGTGCTAGAAGGGGAGTAATATGAATTAACATGGAAAGACAGGATAAAACCACATTAAAAATGGCTTTCAATGCAAATTCAGCAGTTGTACTTTTTTTTTCTGGCATTAGGGAACTATTATAGTTTCTTCTTGAGGATGGCTTAGTCAGACCTTTGTTTCTGAAATATCAATTTGGCAGATGTGTAGAGTTGTGCTAAACTTTTTTTGTGTGTTTTTTTGCAAGGTAATGGGGTTAAGTGATTTGTCTAAGGTCACACAGCTGGGTAATTATTAAGTGTCTGAGGCCGCATTTGAACTCAGGTACTCCTGACTCCAGGGCTGATGCTCTATTTACTGTGCCACCTAGCTAGGCTGTGTTGGGCTAAATGTGAAGAGAACTGAGTTCAAATGCTGACTCAGATATTTGTTAGCTTGTTAGCCCAGGGCAAGTGATTTAATTTTTTAAAAAAAAATTATTTGGTTAAACATTACCAATTCTAAATATTTTTTAAAATAACCAATTTTTACAATTTTGCATTTCAAATTCTCTTTTCCTCCCATCTCTCCTTTCTCTTTGAGAAGGAAAGCAGTTTGATATCAATTATGCATGTGAAGTCATTAGCCAATCTGATAGGCATGAGGTGTTATCTTGCAGTTGTTTTAATTTGCATTTCTCTCATCTATAGTGCTTTAGAGCATTTTTTCACAAGATTGTTGATAGTTCTGATTTATTATTCTGAAAACTGCCTAGTCATATCCTTTGACCATTTATCAACCGGGAAATGGCTCTTATTTTTATAAATTTTACTCCATTTCCTATGTATTTGAGAAATTGGATGTAAAATTTGTTCCTCTAGGTTTCTGTCTTCCTTCTAATTTTGCCTGCATTAGTTTTGTACATGCAAAACCTTTTTAACTTCATGTTATCAAATTTCTATCTTACTTCCTGTAATCCTCTCTCTCCTGTTTGGTCATAAATGCTTACCTTATATATGGATCAGACAAATACATTTTTTAAAAGTAAGTTCTTGGGGGCAGCTAGGTGGTGCAGTGGATAGGGCACGGGCCCTGAAATCAGGAGGACCTGAGTTCAAATGCGACCTCAGTCACTTAATAATTACCTTGGGCAAGCCACTTAACCCCATCGCCTTGCAAAAAAAAACCTAAAAAAAAAAGTAAGTTCTAGGCAGAAATTGAAGATGTCAAGGTCATCCACTACAGTCTAGACCATTGCTAGTGATCTTGACTTTTGTCTTGCCACTGGATTCTGAAAGAGAGAGGCTGACAACTGTGCAATTCTGCCTCACTTAAATACAATTTCATGCTCAAGTGCAATTCAATTACCCATGAAGTCATCAGTCCTCTTTGAAAACAAAGGACAAACAATAATCTGGCACATTAACCAGGCTCCATTCACCAATATTAAGGGTAGACTTCGTGTGGACTGTGGACTTTGTATGTGTCACTTAAACATTAAGGTGAAGACCTACTGGGAACTGAAACTTCTTGGTACAACTCAACCTCTTATGAGTTACATGAGGCTCAGAGCTGCTCAATGTTACAGAACTAGTTAATGTCAGAGGTTTAAATTGAAGTTTTCTTCATTTTTAAAAAAATTAAAAAAATTTGCCCAAGGTCACACAGCTAAGTGTCTGAGGTCGGATTTGAACTTAGATCCCCTTGACTTCAGGGCCAATGCTCTAACTACTTCATTACAATTTGAGTTTAAATACCCCCTGATCCTTCATTCTATCAGTTATTCCAGACTGCCTCTCAGGATTCTGGGTATTTTATTTTTCTTTTAAAAATATTTTCTTGGGCGGCTAGGTGGCACAGTAGATAGAGCACCGGTCCTGGAGTCAGGAGTACCTGGGTTCAAATCTGGCCTCAGACAATAATTATCTATCTGTGTGGCCTTGAGCAAGCCACTTAACCCCATTTGCCTTACAAAAATCTAAAAAAAAAATCTTTTCTTGTCTCCCTATTCCCCCAATTATCAAGTATATATTTTGTCTTGTTCTGAACTTCCTTGCATGACCACAATTGAAAAAAAGAAAAAAAAAGAAAAGCACAATTTTTGTAACAAGATTTTGAGTAATTTCATAGAGAATCACCAACCAGGTTTCAGACTGATGATGAAACATGGAGACTAGTTTCCTCATTTCTACTTTTGTATTCTCAGCTTGAGTTTCTGTACAAAACTGTACCACTCTAGGATCCAATAAGCATCCCCATTCTACTATGTGTCCAGCCCTATACCAGGAACTTCAAGAACAGAGATAGAAGTATAAGACAGATCTCTTTCTTTTTAGGAGTTTATAAACTATCTGGGATGACCCTACTACCATGAAGCACTTAGAAGACAATCAATGCTTAGATACCTTATATTTTGGCTAAGAGAGCAGAAAGAAGTTCAGAACTTTGACATCACTTTGACATAGTAAGAGGTAAACCAAAAAGGGAGTGATCAATGAGGGCAAGAATATCAGGGTGGGTGTCCCTCCAAAGGAAGGGAGATCTCAGTTAAATTGTGAAGGGTGGGCAAAAGTAGAAAAAAGGAAGGGTCTACATCACTGACAAATAAAGCATCCTTTTAAAAGCCTTCATCTTCAGCTCTTTTGTGACTTTTTAAAATTTAATTTTTGAAAATTATGAATTCAACCAACACAAACCTTTCTATGTAGGGACAGAAAAAGAAGATTGCCTATGAAACCATGAAAATCTAGTATATTCAGTTGCTTTAAAATAAATGTATTTTAATATAAAATTTATTTAATATAACATTTACATATATAATACATTTATATATAATAATATATTTTTACATGATAATACCACCAATATCTGCCATGACTGTGCCTCTTTCTGAACTTCTTTTTGCTCTCAACTGTATGATTCTTAATTTTTTTTTGAGGCTTGTACCTTGCTTTTCTTTTTTTTGGGGGGGGGAGAGGGGGCATGACTCCTCATCTGCCTTCCTACAACTGTCCCATCTCCATCTAACCAAAAAAAGTAACAAAAAAACAACATGAAACAATAAGATTTATGTTGATAATGGCAACCAACCCCTCCTAAAGGATGCTCTCTTTCTCTTTTCTTGGTTTAAAAGATGATTACATCTCTTGATATTCTTCTTACCTCTTTAATGCTGTTTTATTTTGAAGACCCTTTGTCCTCTTCCTTAGCTTTTAAAATTTTGATTCTCTAAGGGTGTGTTTGGTGCTCTTCTCTTCTCTCTCTATGCATTCTTTCCTTTGGTAATCTCATCCGCTCCTTTTATTTCAAACTTTCAAACTGGGCAGATGATCCTGGAATCTACATGTTCCATTAGAACAGAGATTCTTCTTATTTTTTTTTGCATCATGAAACTCACTTTGTCAGTCTATTACCTGATAAAGTTGAAGCCTAGAGACCTTTCTCAGAATATCTTTAAATCCATAAAATAAAATATATAGGATTATAAAGGAAAGCAATTGTATTAGAGCTACCAAAATATTTTAAACGTCAAGTTCATGGACCTCAGGTTGAGTTTCTATTTACTTCAAGTCTAGCATATTCCAAACTTTCCCTCTAGATTTGTTCCCCCTACTCAAATTTACTATTTCTTTTTGTGTCATAGTTTGAAACCTTGGAATTAACTTTGAGTCTTCCCTCTCCCTCATCCCTTCTCTAATCAGTTATCTAGTCCTGTTGATCCCCTATCTTTTAAATCTCTTGCATCTATCTCCTCCTTTCTAATCAACACCCTAGTACTACCACCTAAAGGGATATTATATGTAGTTTGGCATATTCAATATCTTTCTTTTTATCATTGACCTTCTTGGGAGTGTATACTTAACAGTGAGGTCTCTGATGTAAAGGGAATGAAAATTTTGTCATTTGCTTTCTTAGCATAAATTCCAATTGTTTCCAGAATAGTTGAAAAAATTCATATCTCTAAACATACTTTTTTAAAAAGAAAGATTTTATTTATTTTTGAGTTTTACAATTTCCCCCCATTCTTGCTTCCTTCCCCCCACCCCCCACAGAACACAGTCTTTACATTGGTTCCATGTTATACACTGATCTCAGTTGAATGTGATGGGAGAGAAATCATATCCTTAAGGAAGAAAAATAAAGTATGAGATACTAAAATTACTTAATAATATAACATTTTTTTCTAATTTGATGGTAATAGTTCTAAGCATACTTTTACTGTAAGTAAACTGATGATGAATATATATATATATCTATATTCATATATATTCATATATATACATATGAGATAAGTGAAGGAGCTACTCACAGAAAAGACCAAGTTCAATACATATCGATGGAACATGATACCTTGTTATTGTCCAATTATTTCTCAGTCATGTTTAATTCTTTGTGAGTGAATTTGAGGTTTTTTGGTCAAAGATACTAGAGTGGTATCTTCTCCTGGTGATTTTTTCAGAGGAAGAAACTGAGACAAACAGGGTTAAGTGACTTGTCCAGGGTGACACAGCTAGTAAGCGTCAGAAGCCAGATTTGAACATAGGAAGATGATTCTTCCTGACTCCAAGCCTGGTACTTTATCCACTGCATCATTTAGGTGCTGTGCCACTAAGACCTATAATATCTTTAGGCTTCCCAGAAGTTTAACTGATATCAGATTCTATGAACATTATATTTAGCAGATACAATTTATTCTTATGAACAAAAGATTGCATCAGTACAGGAATCTGGTTGCCTTTTTTACTCTCAAGTAATTCTTAGGTTTAAAAGACTTAATGTGGATAGTTTCTTTTAATTTCCAAACTTAGAGAGCTCCTAGGAAACTGGTAGGCAGGACAAATTAGATGGTGAATTTATCATGTTGTTTACAGATAAAATTATATTCCCCATGTTGAGTCAACCCTGAGTTCTTTTAATACTGGTTGAGATGAGTTAACCCCAAATCCAAAGCCCATCCATTTAATCCTCAATCACTCCCTTTAATTGTAGACAGGCAAGCAGAATGCATAATTTATGAGGGCCAGATAGCAGGATCACTTCCAGTTTCTAGTAGACTGGCATGATTAAAGGCCAGAGGAAAGGGTTCAGTAACCAACCCATTACATACATGTCCAAGAATTGGTTAAGACTTTTCTCCAATGATATCCCACTAAATTCATAGAAGTCACTTTAAACAGAAATATGGTGTCTTTCTTGGCAACATGGATAGAATGGAGCCAGGACAACCCACAGACAGAGAAGAGCAGGGACAAGGTAGTTAGCATTACCACCATTAAGGAATGCCATTTTGTGGTCCCTTGTTACTGCCTTCTATCCCTGACTATACTGATTACCTGGATTTAGCCAAGTATGTTCTTTCCTCCTGCTTCTCAAATTGAACTTAGTATTCCAATGAACTTTAATTTGATCTAGGTTAGTCTTTGTTTTTATTTTGGATCACATTCCCTTTTTTCTGGTTATGGATCTTAAGCAATAATACCTTTTGACCCCATTGTTCCTCTTCTTCATCAAGACTCCTACCATGTGCCGTTGTGCAATTTGCTTAAGTTCTTGAGCCTCAGTTTTCTTGTATGAAAATGGGAAGACTTCTAAACTCTAAAGTCACATTTTAGATAAAAGAATGAGAAGAGTGGAAAAGTAAAAAAAAAAAAATTGACTCCAAGATAACCAGCTTGGAAGACTAGAAAAAGGATCATATCCTTGAAAAACAATAGGATAATTGGGCAGTTTGGGGGTAGGGGAATAGGAAAAGGAAAGATTATTAAAAGGATGAGTTCAGTCACTGAGACTAAAGGTCAAACGGTAGAAACTACTGCTGATAACTTCTCCATCCTACCCCTGGGAGTGTGAAAGTCCTAGAATTAAAAATTCCGTGAATTTGGAGTTGGTCGGGGGCCAACCACAACTTTTATTTTATTTCGAATGTGCCTTGATGGGGTGAGATTAGCTCATATTATTTGAGTGAGCCATTTGTAAGGAACAAAACACATTTTTGTGTTTGTTGGACTTCAGGCAATGCAGGAAGTGATGTTGGCGTCTGTTACACTAGGGCCCCAAATGGTTCAAGTAGGCCTTTTATTTAGTGCTGTTTCATTACAAGGTTTTTTTCAGATGTTCAAAACAAGACATCTTATGCTTTAGGGCTCTGTGCAAAGTCTAAATCAAAACTGAGCAACTCTGCCCTAGCTTACATCAATAGCACTTGATTCTCTTTCCTCCTGCCTCTTAGACTGACTTTGGGTAAGAATTGGACCAAGATGATGACCAAGGTCCCTTCCAACTCATGAATTTTCTGATTCTGTTGAGGATGTAGCTATATAACTTATTGGATGACTCTCTTCTTATTAGGCTTGCTCTGTTGGGCAAAGTGACTGGAGCTGCTCTTAATCAACTAATTACTTGTACCATTATCCTTGATGGTCCAATTTCTGTTTTAGTTCTAATATGATCTTTCATGCAATCTGTGTTTCAGTCAAACTTGATTACTAGCCATTTCCCGACACACTCCACATATTGCTGCCTTGAATTTGGATAAGCCACCACCTTCAAGGTTCACCTCCAGCACCACCAATTCCATCAAATAGGACCACAGAGTTAGAGCATGAAGTGATCTAAGAGGTCATTTAGTTCACGGTCATTTCTCCCTCTTCCCAGTTTTTTGAGAAAATGAGTCCCAGAGAGGTTGAGTGAATAATTTGTCCCAGAACACAGAAGTGGGAAGTGTATGAAAAAGGGTTAGTAACCTGGTCCTCTCACTTAAAATTTAACATTTTTCTACTTCATCCTCTCTAGTGGTTTGTGCTCTTTCTGTCTTTGTCTCTTCTTTCTCTCTGTTTCTTTCTGTCTGTATCTCTGACTCTCAATCTCTGCCTCCCCTTCTCCCCATCTTTATCTCTCCTCTTCTTCCTCCCCAAATTACCTTGAGGTGTGCTTATTCATGAGCAAAAGGAGAGACAGGATGTCATAGTGGTTAGAATTCACTTCAAAATGGAGAAGGCTATGTGTTCAAGTCCCAGGCTTGCAACATTAGTCAGCAGTGTGATCTTGAACAAGCCATTTTAACTCTTGAGGACCCAAGTCCCAAGATTCTAAGTTGCTTAGAAGGTGTAGAATTATATTCTTAGGAGTTTTCTTTCTGGAATTTCCCAATACTATGGGCCTAGTACCCTTCTCTTCCAAAAAAAAAAAGAGTTCCCATATTGTATTTACCTAGTAGAGTGTAAGATCTTTTTTTTTTAAACCAAGGGCTGCTCTCTTTTCATATTTGATTTCCTAGTCCTCAGTGTATATTAAACACAAGAAGTATTTCTTAAATTTAATCAAATTGCCACACTTCCTAAATATGCATTTTCTTTTCTTGAAATCGGCAACATCCTGGAGAAATCTATGCCATTAGGACTATATCCAAACAAGACATATACCCCTAGGCTCCCCTGTGGTCTGCCCCATCCACCTCAATCTTCTCTTCCCAAGGTCTCATGCAGAATCTTTTTCTATCTTCCTTTAGTTTCTGGATAGGACTTGCCCATCACAGCAGAGTTTTTGATGAGGGAGATGGGGGATGGGGAGGAAGCTATAGAAAGTGTTTCTGGGATAGTTTCATTGCCATGCTATGTTCCCTTTATGCTTCCACCTCTTGGAGCCCTGTTTCTCCTGCTGAGAAATACTACTTTGGAGGGCTAAGGATCAGTACTCCTGAGACTCCATACTCTGCAACTTCCTCTAGCAGTTCTATTCCTCCCTAGGGAAGGTCTAGAAAAAGATCTTTTTCTTTTTTTTAAAAAATAATTTCTGTTGTGGTGAGAAGATTGTGGTAATCTGTTTGACTCCCAGAGGATTCATTCTGCCTAGATTCTGGCCCAGCCTGGTAGAGCTGGGCTTTCTTGAAGAAAACCTAATATAGCAAACTAAGAATTCACAAAGCATCTGTATGAAACAGCAATCATTTACAGGAGGATTTATCCCTAGGCTCTTTTAAAACAAGCTTCCTTGATATATTTTAAATGTGACTTATAGTGGTCTTTCCAAAAACATTACTGGGGTAGAGTGTGGTACTACTGAACTCTCTTTAGATTCTCAAGATTACTTCTTTTACTGAAGCAGTTAACATTTTATGACTCTTTTATGGTTAATGTCCCAAGCTACAGGTCAATCTTTTCAATCCTGATGGAATGATTATTGGGTTCTTTTCCCAAATAGTATATAACTTTTCCCAAATAGTTTTGCCTCTTTGTTCCTCCCTACATAATTGGGATGCTAGGATTTGGTTCAGTTTTCTCTCATGAAACCTTTGAATGTAGAATCAGTTCCCAGTAGTCTAATGAAACTTGGATTCTTTAATGGACAAGAGTATTCCTTGACCTGTAAATCAGACTTAACCTCTTGTTCTTGGAAATTAATAAATAACTGAATAAAAGTTGAATATAGATTGAGTCCATCACTAATGTATTTTATCTAAACTCTCCCTCCCTATACTGACTCTTTCAAACTTTGCAGGATTTTGTAGTTTGAAGATTTTACAGGCTCAAGAAATCATGTAGTCCAAACTGTTATCTCCAAAATGGTTTAATAACTGTTAAAAAAGGAAATAAAATTAGACTGGCATGAATTTTTTCTCTCAATGGAATCATTCCAGTATATCTCAGCAGGTGAATTTACAATTTACCTCCTACTTGACTGAGAAAGTGGAAGTGACCCTTCATAAAACATCCTTATTTCCCCTACTAAATCTTTCTTTTTTCCCTTCTTTATTTGTGCCATTACATGAAGAAGAGAGCCCTTTTTCTTTGATAAGGTCAAAAGTGCTACTTGTATCTGGGATTTCATTCCCTATCATCTTCTTTGGAAATTGAACTCCAAATTATTCTTTCTTAATTTCATCTTCAGTCTTTCTCTTGATTGACTCAGTTTCTACTCTCTGTTAAAATTGCCTATGTCTTCCATCAACTAATCAATCCTAAAAAATATGTTTTTAATTTTTTTTTAGGTTTTTACAAGGCAATGGGGTTAAGTGGCTTGCCCAAGGCCACACAGCTAGGTAATTATTAAGTGTCTGAGCTCAGATTTGAACTCAGGTCCTCCTGACTCCAGGGCCAGTACTCTATCCACTGCACCACCTAGCTGCCCCACTTAATCCTAAAAAATATATCAATTCATATAGCTATTCTTTGTTTTTACATCCATTTCACAACCAATCTCTTTTAATGTATTTAGCACTTCTTCATTACTTCCTCATTTCTCAGTCCCTTACAATCTGGTTTCTTGACCTTACAATTCCATTAAACCTATTTTCTCAAAGATTATGGGATCTTTATTGTCAAATAAAAAGTCTTTTCTCAGGCTCCATCCTAAACTGACCACTCTGTTGCTTTAAACATTTTTATACCACTCTGCCCCCTAACTCTGCTCCCTTCTCCTTCCCCCATCTTCCCCTTCACTCCCCTCCCCACCCCTTCCCTTCAATATATTCAGTCCGAATCTCCTGATTTTCAGAACTATTGTCAAATGGAGAGAGCTCTATGTCCAATTCAACTTGTTTAAAATAAATCTTATCCTCTCAAGATTCCACAGAATCATAGTGTCTTGGAATTGGAAGAAAATTTGGTGACATCTGGTCCAACTAAGACCTAAACAAGAATGCCTTCTATAACATTACTGAAGAATAGTCTTGGTATCACCTTTTCTTGCTGATATGTAATGAGAGAAATCAACTCTCTCCTAAGACAACTCATTCCACTTTCTGACAGCTCTCATGATAAGGAAGTTTGTCCTAGCATAAAATATACATGTAACCTTTGCAGGTTCTACTATTGTCCTTAGGTCTACCCCAAAAGTAAACAGAATGGGCATAATTTCTTTTATCCACTGACTATTTCTAATTCCTTTGACTAAAACTCACTTGGCTTGATTTAGTGATCCTTCCTCCACCTCATCATTCTTCTCAGGTTGTTCATCAGCTTATTAATTCTCTCCTTAAAATATGGTGTCCATGACTGAATGCAATACTCCAGATGTTATTCAACTAGAACAGTGACCATGTGTCTATCAATCACCACCTTAGTCCTGGATGCTACATTAGCTATGGATTTCTACTTTAAGTACATGTGCTTCTACTATCATCACATTAGCACTGTTCAAGCTGCTATATCTATCTTACTGTTGACCTTGAGTCACAATAAGGCTTAAACATCTTGTTCGAAGAAATGAATCTTTTGTCAAGCTTCTCTGTTTTGTGCTTGTAAACATTATTTATTTATTTTTGAAGAGTAAGTCTTTATTTTTATACTCATTGGATCCCAGTCTATTGGAGTTGACCTAACAATAAACTCTCCTGGGGTCAATTAGGACACTGATTCTGTCATTTAGTTTTAGTTATTCCTTATAGCTTTGTGTCACTTCCGAATTTGATCAGTAGATTAGTGATATCTTCATCTTTCCCTTAAACCTGCCTCTAATATTCGATATTTCTTTTAATGCATCACTATTCTTCCAGATACCCTATTTTGTAATTTTTCTTTTAGGTTTTTGCAAGGCAAATGGGATTAAGTGCCTTGCCTAAGGCCACACAGCTAGGTAATTTTTAAGTGTCTGAGACCGGATTTGAACCCAGGTACTCCTGACTCCAAGGCTGGTGCTTTATCCACTATGCCACCTAGCCGCCCCCCCCCCCAATTTTGTAATTTAAGGTTCTTCATTGATTCTTTGCTCTCCCTCATCACCCATAATCAATCAGTACTCGGTTCTTATTTTTCTAATTTCACAATTTTTCTCACTTCTTTCCACTTCTTTCTCCTCACATGGCCACACTCTGGTTCAGGTTCTATTCACTTCTTGCCTGATCTTTTGTGATAACTTCCTAATTGTTTTCTCTGCTTCCAGTCTATCTCCCCTCTGACACATCCTGGTATCGTGGCAACTTCCTAAGTAGTTTCCAGTCTCTCCTCTCCACTCATCTTGCTATTTTGATAGCTTCCTAAGCGATTTCCCTGCTTCCAATCTCTTCCCACTCTGACTCATTCTACGCATAACTTACCAAATAGTTATTCCTATAACATAGGACCACATTACCTCCAAATTAAAAATAAATTCCTTCAAAGTTCCCTTTTGTTTCTGGGACAAAATAAACAACCAAAAAACTTTGCTTGGAAATCCTTCACAATCTGACCTGAACATATCTTTCTAGCACCATGTTATTTTATTCCCTTTTGTATACTCTATTTCCTAAACCAAATTGGAACTTCTTGTTCCTTGATGCTGACATTCTATCTCTTGCCACCATATGTTTTCAAAAGCAATGCTTATTGGCTAGAGCAAAGACACAATCATGTTCACCTCCCAGAATCCTTATTCTTCAAAATTTAGCCAGGTGTGACCTCCTCTTTGAGATCTTTCCTCTGTCTCGTCTCTGCAGTTGTTAGTATCCACCCCCCCCAAAGGACCTTGTTATATTTATCTATACAAATGCATCTGCTTGTATAAGACAAACTCCTAGAAATCAGGAAGTGTTTTTTTTTTTTGTCAGTTCTACACTTTGGATATAGTCCTTGCTTAATAAATGACAAATTGAACTTAACTGAATGAAAATGATCAAATGTTATTCTGTTTAAAAAAAGCAAGCTGCCACAAAAAGATTGCTTGACTTTTGTCTTTGTATCCCTAGCACCTAGCGGTACTAGTACATAGTAGGTGCTTAATAAATGCTTATTGGCTAGTGAAAATTTAAGCACTGCCTTGTCCCGGTTGGTTTATTTTTTCAATTACTCCATGGCAAGTCGTTCCAGTTCAATTGGCATTTATTAAGGACCTAGTGTATAGTAAGTCCTGATACAAAGATAAAAATGAAGCATCATTGTGGGTATAAGGCTGATCTTGGAATCAAGAAGACCTGAATTTGTCTCATTTATAATATATACCAGTTCTATAACCTTCAACAAGTCATTTATCCCAGAACTATTCTCTAAGATTTTAAATTTCAGAGGAAGTGCCAAACTGTTTTGAGTAGAGGGGATTTCTTTATCTTGTAGTTACTTATTCAGTGAAATTGTGGTCCAGATACGATCCCTATCTCTTATATACTAGGGACAGAGCAAGGTGTTGGTCATACATACATACATACATACACACATATATAAAATGTAAAAGAAAAAAGAATATAAAAAAACATATAAAAGAAAAAACTCTTTTAGGTAATTTAATTTACATCATACTTAAATAGTATACTATTTAACATTTAAATAGTGCTTTAAGTTTTATAAATTGTTTTATATTCATTGCGTCATTTGAACCTCACAAAAGGTCCATGAGATAACTTCTATATTTATTATTATCTCCATTTTACATATGAAGAAACAGGTCCAGAAAGATCACATATCTTATTCATGATTACATAGCTTCTAAGTATCAAAGATCAAATTTGAATTTAGGTCCTCCCCACTCCGCATCTACCATTTTGTTTCCTATGCTAGGCTGCTTCAAGTAATATGTGTGTGTGTGTATGTGTGTGTGTGTGTGTGTGTGTGTGTGTGTGTGTGTGTGTGTGTAAATCCAACTTGATTAGAATGGGTATGGCTCTTACATAGGGTATAGGTGATAACAGCCTACAAAGACCAGGAGGAAGAACCAGAAAGTGCTGATGTCTTCTGTCATATCAAATTCTACCTATCTGATCAGAAGAATAATCTTCCATTGGAGATGACCCATCTGCCAAGCATGATGAAAGGTGAGTACATTGGATAGTCCAGACTACAATCAGATTCACCTATTTATTATACCTGAAATGAATTCTGATTTCCACTCTCCATCCTTTTGTTCACAAAATTCCCTTTACCAAGAATATCAATCTTCTCCCTATTTGTTTTTAGGAATTCTCTCCATATTTAAGATTCACCTCAGGAAACCCCCCACATCTTCCTCCAAGGTTTTCCTGATCCTCTTAATTTATGAATTCTTTATCTTTTTTGTATATAATAGACCATATAGGTAGTCAGGTAAAGCCCTTCTCAGAGTAATTTTTGGAAAAAGCATAAAATAAAGTATACAAGGAAACCAAAGCTCAAGAACCTATTTTTGTTGGTTGCGATCTCTCTCAACTAAATATTTTTTTTATTGCTTTCTTAGGTACTTTTATAGTCTGAACTTTTTTATTTGAATATAAACATTATCTTCTCTAATAGACTGGATCACTTAAACAATATATCCTTATAAATCAGTGGTGCCCACAGTGATGCCTTGCATTTAATTGTTGTTGGTAACTGCTGAGTATTTTTCATGGTTATGGAATTACCATCTTGGGAAGTAATAGTCCAATGCCCAGTTAATTCCCCTGTACTTTTTTCCCTTTACCTGGATCTCACTTTAAATTTTTTTTTTTTTTAAGGCAATAGGGTTAAGTGACTTTCCTATGGTCACACAGTTAGGCAATTATTAAGTGTCTGAGGCTGTATTTGAACTTAGGGCCAGTGCTCCATCCACTATATCACCTAGCTGCCCTTGGATCTCACTTTTATTCTTTTGTGCAAATGGTACTGTACTTCCCAAGAAATCCACATTAAGTCTGACAATTGAGGCAAGGCTTCCCTTTCATCTATCCTACTGGCCATAGCTTGGGAGTCGGTACAGCAGTGGCAATTGGGGTTTACAAGCTATGTCTGTTGCTGTCTCAGATTTGACTTTTTAGTTCCAAAAAGAAGATTGAGAACAAATCTTTCACCACCCACCCCCAATTCTGTATTTGTTAACAGTAGTATTAAGATCATAAATTGGAAATATGGCAATTTCCTTTCTTCCCTTATGGAGGCATAAGGATTTAATGGAGGCTAGTGGACACTTGGTTTTCTCAAACTATACTTGAATCATATCCACTCTCCTTTCCCCAGCCAGACTTGTGATGTGTCAGTAGAATTCCTGTAGTTAAAAGATGAAATATAATTCCCAACTTCACATTCAGCCACTTATAGGGAGGACTGAGGTTCCTGGACTCATCTTGTTTTGATACTTTGATGCTTTCAGTAAAGGAAAGAGAAAAATTCAGATAGTTGTTTGTAAGTTATTCTAGGGTTTTTTTTTTTTTTGCAAGGCAATGGGGTTAAGTGGTTTGCCCAAGACCTGTCTGAGGCCAGATTTAAACTCAGGTACTCCTGACTCCAGGGCCAGTGCTCTATCCACTGTGTCACCTAGCCATCCCTTTAAGTTATTCTATCTCTTTATCTCTAAAAATGCTCCATGCTATTCCCTTGTGGCCTCCTGTAGTTGCCTCTCCCTCCTGGCAAGGTTAAATTTTCTTCAATCAACTTTTTCTGTGTGTGTGTGTGTGTGTGTCCTCTAATGTCTGGTAGGTCTTCTAACTTTGTCCCTGCTGCAATCCTCTAAGCTTTTGCCTTGGTTGAGCTCACCCTTCTTTGTGAGGATGCCTCTGCTTTTTAAAAAGCTTTTTTTTTTTTTAAAAAAGAAATCTGTAACTGAATGCTTGTATTATTTCTTAAATTGTACATCTTTGGGCAGCTAGGTGGTGCAGTGGATAAAGCACCAGCCCTGGAGTCAGGAGTACCTGGGTTCAAATCCAGTCTCACACAATAATTACCTAGCTGTGTGGCCTTGGGCAAGCCACTTAACCTTATTTGCCTTGCAAAAACCTAAAAAAAATTGTACATCTTGACAACTGTGTGCCACTGTAAAATTAGAATTGTAATTACAGACTTTGTTAGAATTTTTTTGTGTCTAGTTGTATCTGACTTGTCATTTTGTCTGTGTTTGTATCTTTGTAAAATTTAAAATGTCTATGTTATGTTTATGTTATTTCTAGATTCTGTTACTTTAAAAAATTTAAAATGCTGCCAGCCAGGAAAACTTTGAAGGGCTTTAGTCAAAGAGTTTAGAATACTGAGAGAGATTAATGAACTTGGAGCAATTGCCCCAGTTAGTAGGACTGACTCTTACTTTAGGCTTTCCTCAGGAGATTAGGTAATAAGAAAAAAAAAAAGTCACATAATCAAAGTTAAAAATAGCTAAAAAAAATCTTAGAATAATTTGAAGGTTTGGAGATTAATTATTTTAAGATTGCAGATAACTTCTGGGAATTGGAGTAATTCCAGGAACTTATTCCTGCATAAAATAACTTAATAAGTTTTGGGGTGCCATTCTGTAGATTTTGGCTTAAAGAAAAATAAGGATTAGATTTTATAAGAGTTTTTAAGGTAAATGGCAAGATAAACAGCTTTATTATTCTAGGAAGATGAAGGAAGGCAACCAGTTTGGAAGTTATCCAGTGAAGAAAAAATAATAGGTAAATGATTTTTACTACACCTTTTGCTAATCTTTTTTTTTGACTATGAAAAGAGAAACTATTGCTTAAACCAAATATCTCCTGTAACTTCCCTAGTTCAGAGACTCTCTCTTATTCTCTTAATCCCTTTCATCTCAAATCATACTTCTAAATACAGGTATCAAGATGATGGAAAAATGTAGGGAAACTTGAATTACATTCTGGTTGCAGAAATTTATTAGTTGTGTAATCTTAACCAAGTTATCTTTTCTTTGCTCCAGTTTCCTAATCTGTAAAGAGATCAGGATCAACACCTCCCAGGATTGTTGTGAAGATCAAAATAATATAATGTAAAGTACTTAACACAGTGGCTAGCAAATACTAAGCAACACTTTATTACTTCAATTGTTCTATACTCTAAAGTTTTTTAATTTTAATGATTTTTTATATGGATAATTTGGAATTGTAATTGATGTCATCTGAAGTTTTGTTTTATTTTAAATACATGATTTTTTTGTTATTGTAGTTTTAAATTTTCTTATATTGTTAAATTTGAGAACTCATTATAAGAGAAATGCTGTTAGACAAAACAACTTTTTAATCTGGAAGCTGCTACACATGAATTGGGTTTTTAAAAGGATGTGATAAAAACAGATATTTGAAAACTATTCAATATTTAATGAGGTATATCTGTTTTTTAACACATCCTTGTAAAAGCCCAATTCATGTGTAACAGCTTCCAGATTGACTATCAGTTCAGTTGACATATTTATTTAGGGAAATGAATAGTCATTAGATAAGGTTTTTTTTTTTTTTTTTTTTGCAAGGCAGTGGGGTTAAGTGACTTGCCCAAGGCCAAACAGCTAGGTCATTATTAAGTGTCTGAGGCTGGATTTGAACTCAGGTTCTCCTGACTCCAGGGTTGGTGCTCTATCCACTGTGCCACCTAGCTGTCCCATTAGATAAGTTATTAAAAAGAACCAGGGATATAAGGGAATATATTCCAGGAATAGGGGACAGCCAATGCAATGACAAGATGGGAGTTGATGGAGCATTCTTAGGCAAAAAAGAGAGGAGACCAGCATACCAAATCATAGAGTGCAAGTAGGAGACTAATTCATAGGAAGAGCAGAAAGGTAGTAAAGACCCTGGTTGAGAAAAGAAAATAAATGCCAAGCAGAGGATTTTAAATTTGATCTTAAGGATAATATGAAAATCCTGGAACCCACTGAGTAGGGAAGTGACAAAGTAATGCCAGAACTTTGAGTGGCTTTGTGGAAAATGGATTTCATTATGGAAAAAGAAAAAATGGGGAAACCAAATAAAGGAATTTTTAAAAAATGAAATTAGCTGTTAGAAGGAAGTAATAGATGAGTAAAACACATAAAAGGAAAGTAGCTATAGTTTCTTAATTTTTTGTATTTTTTTAAGGTTTTTGCAAGGTAATGGGGTTATGTGGCTTGCCCAAGGCCACACAGCTAGGTAATTATTAAGTGTCTGAGATCGGATTTGAACTCAGGTACTCATGACTCCAGGGCCAGTGCTCTATCCACTGCACCACCTAGCCACCCCTATAGTTTCTAAGATGAAGATTCAACTACAGTTTGTATGGAAGACCTTGGCTCCTTAAATTGTTTGTCATTTTAATTCTCCAGAGATATCCTACCAATAACAACAGACTGAACAAGAATGGAGAAAGGGAGAATTTTATAATGACTTGCATATAAGGTATAATGCTTAAATTTCTGCAAAAAATCAAGTGATTACTGTTTATCTATTTAGTATATAATATTTTCTTTCCCCCAGTTATATGTTAAAACAATTTTTTCACATTTAAAAAATTTTGTAATCCAAATTTTATTCTTCCTTTCCTTTCTCCCTCTTCTTTCCCTCCCTGAGATGATCAGCAATCAGATTTAGGTTCTACTTGTGCAATCATGTAAAATGTTTCCTTATTAGTCATTTTGTACAAGATGATGAATAAAGAAAGAAAGTGACCAATAGCATTTTTCAGTCTATATTCAAACAATATCAGTTCTTCCACTACAGGTGGATAGCATATTTAATCATGAGTCCTTTGGGATTGCCTTGGATCGTTGTATTGCTGAGAATAACTAAGTTACTCACAATTCTTCATTGCACAATATTGTTGTTACTGGATACAATATTCTTCTGATTCTGCTTACTTCAGTTTGTCTCAGTTCATGCAAGGTTTTCCAGATTTTTCTGAAATCATCCTGCTTGTCATTTCTTATAGCACAATGATACTCCATCACATTCACATGCCACAGCTTGTTTAGTCATTCCACAACTGATGGACATCTATTTCATGTCCAATTCTTCACCACCATAAAAAAGATCAGTTATAAATATTTTTGTTCAAATAGGTCTTTTTCACTTTTGTTTTGTCTTTGAGTTATAGACCTAGCAATGGTATGACTGGATCAAAGGGTGTGCACAGTTTTATTGCCCTTTGAGCATAGTTCTAAATTGCTGTCCAGAATGTCTGAATCAGTTCACAACTCTACCAACAGTGAATTAATGCCTCAGTTTTCCCACATCCCCTCCAACATCCAACATTTTCCTTTTCTGTCTTATTAGCCAATCTGATAGGTGTCAAGTGATACCTCAGATTTTTAAATATGTATTTCTCTAATCAATAGTGATTTAGAACATTTTTATATGATTAGAGATAACTTTGATTTTTTTTTCTGAAAACTGCCTGTTCATCTTTTTAAACTATCTATCAATTGAGCAATGACTGTATTCTTAAAAATTTGACTCAGTTCTCTATATATATTTGAGAAATGAAGCCTTTATCAGAGATACTTGTTAAAAAATTCCCCTCCCCCATTTTCTGCTTTTCTTTAGATTTTGGTTGCATTGATTTTGTTTATGCAAAACCTTTTAAATTTTATATAATCAAAATTATATATTTTTATTTTGTGATATTCTCTATATTTTCTTTGATACTAAACTACTTCATAGTTTCCTAATCATCTAAGTATCATTTACAAGTTAGGTTCTATGTTGAGTGCTGGGAATACAAATACAGGTACAAAGGATAGTCCCCATCCTCAAGTAAATTACATTCTAAAGTGGTGGGATTAAGAAAAGACATTAAAAGTATATGGAAAGTAGAGGGAGGGTGCCTATACAGGCATTCTAGAGTAGAGCTGGAAGGAGTATGATCCTGATGGTCTTGGAAACTCCCTTAAATGGAAGTGCATGAAAGGGATCACTAATTAGAGGAGAGGACAGAGGGGAAGTGCTTTATTATGCAAACAAAGAAGAAAAAAAATCTGCTGAGGCAGAATATCTTAATGTTTTTCAAGTATCTGGAGAATGAAATAATAAAGAATTAAGGATGAATAAAAATAAAATACAAAACTTCTGATGGGAAGGGACTGGACCTTTTGAGGAAAAAAGAAATTATTCATTTCTTAAGGAATGACAATGGGGATTCACAAATTCTATTAAATAAAAGTCAATCCAGGAAGGGTTAACAGGAAAGGAAGCAAATAGTAGTTGGTTGGTAATTCTCCAAAGAGAGGAATTGAGTCAGCAAGCTATTTGTCAACCTGCTATCAATAAGGTTGAAGATTGCTGTCTTCCTGGGGGCATGCATCCATGTGACAGAGAACTTTTCAAGACTTGTCAAATTGGATACCTACTATTTACTGGTGATTCACATTGATATAAATGATATTGTCAAAAGCAATCTTTAAAAGATCAATAAAGATTAAAAAGTTTGGGCATGAAACTGAAAACCTTAGGGGCATAGATTGTATTTTCATCACTGGGACAATCAAAAGGAAAGGTTTCAGAAGAAAAAGAAAAATTTGGGAAGTAAATAGTTGGTCAGAAAGGGGAGTTTGGAATAAGATTTGGAGATCTGGACCATAGATTAAAATCATGGTGATGATGTTTGTCCTTCATTCTCAAAGAAGACCATGCCATCAGGGAGTTGATGCCATGACAAGCATGAATTGGATTTGGGTGAGGGAGGTTTTGTGCTATGTTACCGGCCTCACTTTTTCCTCTGGAGCTATCTGGGTCCAGTGGTCAGATATGAATCAGGATGACTGGAGATAAACCTGGGTGCAAGACAAACAGGGTTAAGTGACTTACCCTAGGTCACACAGTTAATGTCTGAGATCAGATTTGAATCTAGGTTCAGGACCATTGCTCTTCCCATTGCACCATCTAGCTGCCTAGATTAACCACATAGGAATTGTATGTGTTTGACAAGGGATGGGGCACATGTAATTAGGGCTAGGTGGTACAATGGATAGAGTGCCAGACATGAAGTCAGGAAGACCTGAGGTGAAATCTGTCCCCAGACACTTACTAACTTTGTGATCTTCAACAAGTCACTTGACCCTCTTTGTCTCAGTTTCCTAAACTATAAAATGAATTGGAAAAGGAAATGGCCAACTCATCCAATATCTTTGCCAAGAAAACCCTCAATAAAGAATCAGATATGACTGAAAATGGCTAAGCAATAAAAAGGTCTTTTGGGTGGAAAAAGGGAGGAAAAGGGAGAAAATCGCCTAATTATCAATTACATTATGCTTAACAAATATCATCTCATTTTATGCTCACAACAATCTTGGGGGGTAGGTGTTACTATCAGTTCCATTTTATAAGTGAGAAAATGGAGAGAGATTTAATAATATGCCTATTGTCACACAGTCAATAAGTATGCAAGCTCATTCTGCACTCAAGACTTCTGGTCTCCAATCCAAGGATGCCATACTATGTACCTGGTATATCCATCAAACTAAACTTCACATGTAGTAGGGACAAGGTAAGAAGCAGAATGGGCAGTCAAGACACCAAGAAATTTCCAAAAGACAATCCAAAAATGAATTTGTCATCAAACCCCCATGGTGAGTGTCTCTAAACAGAGGTACAACATGTGGAAAATAAGAAATGTGAATTGCAGAACTTAACACAATTATGGATTTAAAAAACTGGCGCATAGCAAAATATTAATGAATGTTTGTTGACTGACTGACTTGAAGTTCCTTTGATGGAATGGAGGAGATTTAGCCTGCAGAATCAAAGACTTAGGCGAAATAAAGATGCCTTCAAATATGTGAAAAGATGGCATATGGAAACAATTTTAACTAGTGTTGCTTGTCCCCAGAAGGTCTAACTCTAGAAACAAGCCTTAGAAGTTGCAAACAGGCAAGTTAGAGGTAAGGAAAAATTTCCTTTCAAATAGAGTGGACTGCTTCTGGAAGTCCTTAGATTGTGATCCCTTTCACAAGAGATTTTTCAGGCAAAGGGTCAATGTCACTTTTCCTCTGTTGATTATCTCCAATTTATCTTAAACATAGATTATTTGTAGGTTTTTGTTTGCATGTTGCAATTTGTTCTATCAGATTGTGAACTATTTGAGGATAGAGGCTATTTTATGACTTTCAACATCTCCCTGTGGTTGGCATAAAATACTATATAAATGTTGACTGAATGACCAAGAATGATGATTAATGGATCAATGTCAGCCATGTAGCAGTTAATGTACT
The DNA here is from genome assembly GCF_037893015.1 of Macrotis lagotis. NCBI lineage: Eukaryota > Metazoa > Chordata > Mammalia > Peramelemorphia > Peramelidae > Macrotis > Macrotis lagotis. The sequence continues at coordinate 219,978,430 of NC_133662.1, forward strand.
ATATTGACCCTGGGGACAGAGTCAGACAGTCTAGTCCCTGACTAGGGGACTAGACTTGTGATTCCTTAATATAGTGAACTCCCAAATGAGGAAACTCCCTCCAACACCACAGATCAAACTTGTGTCTGCACCTTAGAATCTTAGAGAATTGCCTTAGCCATTGAGAAATTAAGTGATTCTCCAGTCATAGCGAGTGCATGTCAGAGGTAGTTCTCGAACCCAGATCTTCTTGACTTTGACACTGGCCCATTCACTATTCCATATTGCCTTTCATATCACAATAGTAGTTGCTTATTGAAGATTTTAGGAGATTTAGAAACTTCTAAGACTTGTTTCTAGAGTTAGTCCTTCTGGGGACAAGCAGAGTTAGTTTAAAATTGTTTCCATATGCCATCTTTTCACATTTAGAATTATGATTCAAATTAATTGTTGTTAATGCTGGGCTTAAGATGCTAGATTTTGCAGGATATTTGCATTTTATAAAAGAAAATACTGAGAGGAAAAGAATCTCTATGATTTCAAGTATTGGCACATTGTGGGGAAAACTCGGTGGTGCAGTGGATAGAGCACTAGCCCTGAAGTCAGGAAGATCTGAATTCAAATCCAGCTTCAGATACTTGACCTTTATTAGCTGTGTGATCTTAGATCACTTAATTCTGACTGTCTTGCATCTAAGGCCATCTCTAGTCATCCTGATTGATATCTGGCCCCTGGATCCAGATGACTCTGGAGGAGAAAGTGAGGATGGTACCTTAGCACATTCCCCTCTCTCAAATCCAATTCAATTGCTTTTCCTGGCATCACCTCCCTGATGTCAAGGTCTTCTTCAAGAATGAAGAATATGGGGGCGGCTAGATGGTGCAGTGGATAGAGCACTGGCCTTGGAGTCAGGAGTACCTGAGTTCAAATCGGGTCTCAGACAATAATTACCTAGCTGTGTGGCCTTGGGAAAGCCACTTAACTCCATTTGCCTTGTAAAAACCTAAAAAAAAAAATAAATGAAGAACAAACCTCGCATGTGGGTATGAAGAATAACTTTGGCCAGGAGGTCCTCTCAGTCCATCTGATATTACCACTTATAGGAAGCTACATGTTTTCATTCCCTACACATTAGAAACATGATGATCCCAAGCATATGTCAGACTTGGTATTTGTGTTTTAGATCATATGCTCCTTAATCAAAGAATCTGACAAACATGGCACAAATTTACAGTGTCAGTTGGTGAATCAATCAATGAGCATTTATTAAAACATTTACTATTTGGAGAGAAGTTTGGAACAGTAAGAACAAGGAGGAGGCTATTGTATTAGTCTAGTCCACAAGTAATGAGAGTTTAAATTTTGGTGATTGAAGTAGAAAAATTTGTGAGAGCTATTGTGAGAAAAGATGCAATATGCTCTGGCAAGTGATTGGATATATGGAGGGAGTAAAATGAAGAATGAAGGATGACACCAAGGTCGTGATCCTGTATTACTGAAAGGATTCTAATAAAGAAATTTGAAAGACTAGTGGGGTTGGGTGAAATGGTGAATTTTGTTTTGGAGATGTCTCTGGCAAGTTTAATTTGAAAGGTCTAATATGTGTATTGGATCTCAGGACAAAACTATGACTGGATAAATAGATCCTGAAGTCTCCTTTATGGAGATGAGGGATGATAAGATCAAAATGTTAAAAAAAATAGAATAAAAAAGGAGAGGACCCAGGACAAAGCTTTGAGCTAGACTGATTGTTATGGACTGATGTGGATGATAAATTAGCAAAAGAGAGGCCAGATAGGTAGGAAGAGAATTGGAAGAAAGTGGCATTATGAAAATCAGACAGAAAAAGATGGTCAACAATGTCAAAAGTTATAGAGAGTTCAAGGAGAATAAAGAAAGAGAAGTCATTAAGTGTGGAAGAAATCCTTATTAATTTTGGAGAGTAGTTTCAAGTTGAGATAAGACAAAAAACAATATTGGAGGGGCGGCTAGGTGGTGCAGTGAATAGAGCACTGGCCTTGGAGTCAGGAGTACCTGGGTTCAAATCCAACCTCAGACACTTAATAATTACCTAGCCGTGTGGCCTTGGGCAAGCCACTTAACCCCGTTTGCCTTGAAAAAAATCTTAAAAAAAAGCAATATTGGAGAAGGTTAAAAAGATCGAGAGGTTTAAAGGAGTTTGTAAAGAAAGGGAAGAGAGATATGACAATAGTTAGCAGGGATGGTGGAATCCAGTGAGTTTTTCTTAAGAAAAGGGAGAGTTGGATGTGTTTGTAGGAAACAGAAAAGAGCAGTAGACTGGGTGAGAATAAAGTTCTTATATTTATATGTATAAAATCTCTCTCTATAGATATCCACAGAAAATCTCTAATCTCTAATCTCTCTAGTTACAGGTATTTGTAGAGGGAAAATCAGAGATATAGAGGCAGAAAGAGACAGATGATAGTGGGGTATTCTTCTGGAGAAGGCAGGAGAGGATGAAAGTAGAGGGTTTGATCATGGTGAACTAGAGGACTATCTCTTGATTAAAGATTAGAGGAAAGAAGAAAATGGTAGGGGATGAAATCAAGAGGCTGTGAGATGAGGAAAAGGCAAAAAGGAGTTTTTGGGAAATAGCTTTTGTTATGCTTTGCTTGTTTTTCTTTTGTTTTGTTCAAGTAAGCCATGAGTCAAAAACATCTGAAAGAACAAGAATGGGGAGGAAGTATGACTGGAGGCTTAAGGAGATGAAAGTTTGGAAGAAATTTTGTGAGGCTTACCAATCAAAATTCCCCCAAATTACTCTAATGAGTAAAGTTGTAATGAAAAAGTTGTAAGTAAATTCATATGGAGAAATAAAAAGTCAAGAATTTCCAGGGATACTGTGAAAAAAAGTGCAAAAGAAGGCGGCTTAGCCATACCTGATCTAAAATCATATCATAAAGCATCAGTCATCATAACTGTCAGTTTTGGCCAAGAAATAGAGTGGTGGATCAGTAGAATAGACTAGGTGCAATGGCAGGAAATGATTATAGTAAACTGCTTTTTGATAAACCCAAAGAGTCTGGCTATTGGGATAAAAACTCTCTCTTTGATAAAAAAAAAAAACTGCTAAGAAAATTGCAAGTTAGTATGGAGGAAACTTAGATTAGACCAACACCTCACACCCTATTATACCAAGATAAGATCCAAATGGATACAGGATTTAGACATAAAAAACAATTTTATAAGCAAAATAGAAGATCAAGGACTAGTTTACCTGTCAGATCTATGGAAAGGGAAGCAATTTATGACTAAGGAAGAGATGGAGAACATCACTAAAAACAAACTAGATGATTTTGATTACATTAAATTAAAAAGCTTTTGCACAGAAAAAAACACTGTAACCAAGATCAAAAGAAACCTAATGTTTCAGACAAAGGATTCATTTCTAAAATATACAGAGAATTGAGTCAAATTCTTTTTGAAAAAGCCATTCCCCAATTGACAAATGGTCAAAGGATATGCAAAGGCAATTTACAGATGAGGAGATCAAAGCAGTCCATAGTCATATGAAAAATTTCTCTAAATCATTACTTATTAGAGAAATGCAAATCAAAGCATCTCTAAGGTACCACCTCACACCTCTCAGACTGGCCAGTATGACCAGAAAGGACAGTGATCATTGTTGGAAGGGATGTGGGAAATCTGGGGCACTAATGCATTGTTGGTGGAGCTGTGAACTCATCCAACCTTTCTGGAGAGCAATTTGGAATTATGCCCAAAGGGCAATAAAAATGTTCATACCCTTTGATCCAGCAATACCACTACTGGGTCTGTACCATGAAGAAATGATGAAAAAGGGTAAAAATGTCACTTGTACAAAAATATTCATAGCAACCCTGTTTGTGTCGGCAAAGAATTGGAAATTAAGTAAATGTCCTTCAATTGGGGAATGGCTTAGCAAACTGTGGCATATGTATGTCATGGAACACTATTGTTCTATTAGAAACCAGGAGAGATGGGAATTCAGGGAAGCCTGGAGGGATTTGCATGAACTGATGCTGAGTGAGATGAGCATAACCAGAAAAACACTGTACACCCTAACAGCAATATGATGGTGATGATCAACCTTGATGGACTCGCTCATTCCATCAGTGCAACAATCAGGGACAATTTGGGGCTGTCTGCAATGGAGAATATCATCTGTATCCAGGGAAAGAACTGTGGAGTTTGAACAAAGACCGAGGACTATTACTTTTAATTTAGGGGAAAAAACATGATATCTTATTGTCTGATCTTGCTATCTCTAATACTTTATGTTTCTTCCTTAAGGATATGATTTCTCTCTCATCACATTCAATTTGGATCAATGTATACCATGGAAACAATGTAAAGATTGGCGAACTGCCTTCTGTAGTGGGGGGGGAGGGAAGTAAGATTAGGAGAAAAATTGTAAAACTCAAAATAAATAAAATCTTTATAATTCAAAAAAAAAAAGAAACTGTGAGGATGAAGACAGACCATTATATAGGAATGGGTAGAATGATTGCCTTTCTGCAGTGAAGACCCTACTGAGATTATGCTACATAAATTTAAATTTAGTTCCATCAAATCTTGGCTATCTTCTCCTTTACTATCACAAATTATACATGAATTAGCTGTTTTCCCCCAGGAACTAGTTATTTGGAGAATTAGGTACAGATTCTCCTCTATAGGTTTCCTGACAAGAGATTCTCTAGTCTATGGTTGAAAACTCCTAATTACAGGTAACTCACTATCTCCTTAGGCAGTTCTTTATTGGATTGTTCAAATTGTTAGGACTTTCTTCAAATTGGTCCAAAATTTTCTTCCTTGCAAAGCCCTAGTTGGGTGCTCTGGGGTTAAACATGTTAAGTCTGATCTTTCTTATTCAGAGAAAATTAGGTTTGAAAAAGGGAACTCTAGTCCTCTTTATGTATGGTGCCATGAGCAATGAATTTCTTTATATATTCTTTTGGAGGATGATAATAATGTTTATGGAAAAAAGGGAAAAAATGTCTTTCACATTTGAAGAAAATATCCCAATGACTTCCTTAAGCATGGAGAATCAGAAATGTGGATTTGACCTGGAGGTCATCCTCTAAGAAGAATGAAACAGATTGGAAAGAAGGATAAAATGACCCTTTTCTTTGGGGCAGGCATGTGCTCTTATCTATCTATCCACTGACCATTCTGAAGAGCCAGAATATCAAGTATCAGACTCTGGAGAAGCAGGAACTAGTGCTGGACATCCCCATTCCTACCCCTAACAACCACCAAATCTTTGTCTTTGACCTCTGGAACCTTATGGGATTGAAGACCAGATTTCAGTTTTCCTTAACCAAGGCATTCAACAGGCTGTTTCTGCACCAATACACCCCACAGGCACTACACCCCAGAGAGAGAGAGGAGTGTCACTGGAAAAGAATGTGCTGCTAAGGGTCATACAGTTATTTCTCCTCCTTTCTCTGATTTACCCGATTGTACTGTGGATGTTTGCATGTTGACTCAGAAAGGAAGCAGCTAGTTACAAAGTCATCTATCATTCCCTTGGCTTCCCTCTGATTCTTCAACAGGGTCTTTGCTCCCTCTGGGCAGACCTGGGTGTGGACCTGCCTTAAGAGGGCATAAAAGTAATGACACTGCAGCCTCATTATTTTGATTCATTTTCCCTTTGTTCTTCAAAGGGTGACCCAATTCCGGTTGGAGATTGGAGTTTGAAGAGGAGGACCAGTAGAACTGGAGAAAACAAAGGTTTGGGCAAGGAACTTCACTATCCTGATCTCAGTTTCATCATATTTAAAATGCATAAAGACAAGGCTTCAGATTAAGGGAAAAAAACCTCTTCTTAATGATCAGAGTTGTCCTAGAGTGGAACGGTCTGTCTTTAGAGGTGGCAGGGGTTGGGCAGAGTCCCTTCTCATTGGAGATCCTCAGGCAGACACCAGATGGTCACTCATCAAGTATGTTACAGTGGGGATTGTTCTGAATATGAATTAAACTGGAAGCTCATGGAGCCTCCTTCCAATGCTAGATGCGGTATTTCTATGTGATGCTTAATGAGCTGAACTAGATAATAATTCCCATGGGACTAAATGCTTTCCTTACCACAAACGTTTTGAGATACTCACATCAGGCATTATAATCCCCATTTTTCAGAGGTTACTGATCTTCAGAGAGATTAGGCAAGTTGTTCAAGTTCATGAAATTAATGAGATTGGACACTAGATCTCCTGCCTCTGGATCCTAGAGCCCTTGCCACTCCAAGATGAATTTTTAGACTCTCTGCCTTACTCTTTTTAAACTTATTTTTTTATATCTTTACTATTTGTTATAGACTGGGCATGACTCAGATGAGTCCTATGATAATAAAAAGAGATTTACTTAACCATAGCATGGGAAAAAAGAAAATACATGGAAGACACCCAGAACTGATTCCATTGAGTTGCTCATCATGGGCAGTCAAGCAACAGAGCATACCTGATGTTCTTGGTGGTTGTTTAGTCTAGTTCATATTGTGAATAACCTGAACTTTTAGTTCCACGAGTCAATTAAGTTTCAAGAAAGGTTTCAATTCTTTTTAAGGAAAAAAAAAGGCTGTTAAAAAAAGTACCTGATGTTGAAAAGAAAAAAGCTCTTTTTGTGATGGCAAACAATTGGAAATTGAGAGGATACCCATCAACTGGGGAATAACTGAAAAAGTTGTGGCATATAATTGTGATGGAATACTATTGTACTGTAAGAAATAAGAATGGTTTTAGAAAAAAACTGTGAAGACTTAGATGTGTTGATGCAAAGTGAAGTGAGTAGAAGTAGAACATTGTAAACAGTAACAACAATATTGCTATAATAATCAATTGTGAAAGACTTTGCTACCCTGATCAAAACAATGATCCCTGATAGTTCCAAAGACTCATGGTGAAAAATGCTATTCACTTTCAGAGAGAGATCTGAAGAATTTTTTTTTTAGTTTTTTTTGCAAGGCAATGGGGCTTGCCCAAGGCCACACGGCTAGGTAATTATTAAGTGTCTGAGACCAGATTTGAACCCAGGTACTCCTGGCTCCAGGGCTGGTGCTTTATCCACTGTGCCACCTAGCTGCCCCTGAAGAATTTTTGAGTACAGATTGAAGTATATTTTCCCCATTTTCTTTATTTTTCTCGCTTCTTTTTTTGTTTGCCACATGGCTAATGTGGAAATATATTTGGCCTGATTTTATATGTATGATCAGTATTATTTTTCTTACCTTCTCAGTGTACAAGGGAGTAGAATAAGGGAGGGAGACAATTTGCAAATGAAAATAAGAATTTTTAAAAAGGAAAAAAAAGTGGTGAGGGAATCAGGATATTGTTCTTATCACATTATGACCTCTAATCCCTCCATTTCTCCCTCTTCTCCCAGTCTACATTTTTTTTTGTTCTGTGTGTATTTTCCTCCTGCCACATTCTTGACCCTTCATAATTAAACTGCATTTTCCTTTGCCCTTGAATAAACTGTCTCCTATCACTTGTCATGCTTTTGCTAAATCTCAGTCCTGGATCCTTTCCACAATCTGCCTTCTCTGCTTCTATTCACATGCTTTTTAGTCATGCTGAAGAAGTCAAGTAGCCATAAGGACTTGGTGTCTTCTAGGAGAGCACTTCCACTGGTCCTTTTCTCTCAGGGAAAAAGGAAATGGTTTTCTACCTGCTCCTCTCCACAGGGTGTGTCAGCTCATGTGGCCCAATCTATGCAAGCTACTATATGTGCTATGTATACTAAGTTAAGGATCAGTAGAATATAATTCCAGCCTTTAATGCTTCAATAGGTTCATTTTACCCAGGTGGAGAATATGACCTGGATAATAAGACCTTTGTGTAAATATTGATGAATGGCCTGATGTCACCCATGATAGATAACTCTAAGAGTATGTCACAGTGCTCTGTCTAGGGACCTATTCTGCTCATTACAGAATCATATGATTAAAGATTTAAAGTTGAAAATGACATTGAAGACCATTGAGAACTGCCTCATTTTATAGGTAAGGAAACTGAGTCCTAGAGAAGTTAAATGACTTACTCAGGATCATATAACTAGCAAGTGTCTGTTCAGTTGTTTAATCATTTTTCAGTCATGGTCAATTCTTCATGAGCCCTTTTGATTTTTTCTTGGCAAAGATACTGAAGTGATTTGTTATTTTCTTCCCCAGATCATTTTACGGATGAGGAAACTAAGACAACTAGAGTTAAGTGACTTACCCAGAGTCATACAGTTGGTGAGTGAGGTAGATTTGAATTCAGGAAGATGAGTCTTATTAACTTCAGACCTGGTACTCTAGCCACTGAACCACCTAGTGGTTCCATGATTTAACCCATGACTCCAAGACTAGTATCATACCCCATTACTTCATGCTGCCTTTCCCCTCTCAACAACACTCACCCAGATGATACCGTAATGTGTTTGAGGTGGGAGTGTGGTATAGTAGAAAGAATGCTAACTCTGGAGTCATAAAATCTGGGTTCAAATCATGTCCCCTTTAAGCTAACTTTCTTTACTATGTAACCTTGGATAAGTCTTTTAACAATCTTCTGTTTTCTATCTGTAAAATGATGGGGATAGATTAGATGACCTCTGAGATTTCTTCCAGGTTGAAATCTGAAATCTATAAGCATCAGTTTTAAAAATGTTACAAAGCTTTATTTTGAATGACAGCTTCAGAATACAAAATATCTCAGCAGACTGAAATGAATGGATCCTAACCAAGAAGTTGAAATTTAACAGGGAGAAATGTGAAGTTCTGGATTTAACTTCAAAAAAATCAGGAGGAGAAGTATACAGTGGGGAAGATGGGTCTTGACAGAGAGACTTAAATGGCTTTAGTAGAGTGCAAGTTTAGTATAATTTAACAATGTGTCTTGGCAACCCCAAAAGTGAATATGATCTTAAGATGCATTTGTAGAAGTTTTGTCTCCAGATTGATAGAGGTAATAAACAAGACCACTGTCCTCTGCTCAGATCAGACCATTATCTGTGTTGTGCTTTTCATTTATGGTCATCTAGTTTAAGAGGAACTTGGCAAGCTAAAGTGGATCCAGATGAGAGCAAACCAATTGTAAGGGATTGGAAAACCATATCATATGAAGAACAGATGAAGGAGCTGGGGATGTTGAGTTTGGAGGCCAGAAGACTTAGAGAACATGTGACATTTTTTTCCAAGTAATAGAAAGGGTTTAGATTTATTCTGTCTTGTTTCAGAGTATCATAACTTACATTTAGAGATCACTTGATGGTTTGCAAAATGCCTTCCTTCAATAACTTGGTGAGCTAGGTACTATGACTATATCCATTTTATTGATGAGGATGCTGAAGCAATGAGTGGTAAAGTGATTCACAGGATCATAGATTTAGAACCGTAAGGTACCTTAGAGCCCTTTGAATCCAATCCTACCTTTTTGAAAGAACCACAGATTTAGAGCTCACAGTCTGAGTTTCTCTTAAGTGGCATGTTGCATGTTGCCTTGTGATATAGAAAATTCTCAATAAGTATAAGTGATTAAGAAAAAATTGAATGATCAGCTATTGACAGGAATATTATAGAGGATTTTCTATATTGGCTCAGAAGTTTAACTCTCAAATGAGTGATCATGTCCCTTTCTTTAAAATTCTATGAGAATGTGAAAGGAAGCATCGCATCTCTGCCTTGGGTTCAGTCTCTAGGGACAGTTTTTGTTAACAAAACCATAAATTTAGGTCTAGTAAAAGGGCACGAAGAATTGGACAAGCATTTATGAATCAATTGAATTTTGAGAAAACTTTCTGAATAATTAGAGCTGTCCAAATGTCTAGTAGGATACTTCCAAGAAACCAGAAAGTGACTCATCTTTAATGACAAGGTAGAAGGAGGCAGCTTCTGTTCAAAAAGGCTTTGGATTAGATGCCCTTTGCAATCTCTCCTAATACTAAGAAGCTACTATTCTAGGGTCCCTTTGTAGATTTGTCAGTGAAATGTTTCCACCATAGCATACACCACTCAATCTGTCTCTGCATCTATTTACTTTCCACACTGGGGAGAATGTCTTGGAATTCCCTTGTTCCACCCCAACTTTTTAAATGAAAAAATGAAACAAGTGCTTTTAATTCCATAGAAATTAAATAGAAATCTGCCATTTACTTTTCAACTTCATTTTTCTCTCTTCTTTCACATCTTTGCTAAAGCAACTTGGCCAGGGGCTCCCTGAATGTTGCCCCAAGGCTCTGTTCAAGTTTTTATACAGATGTTTTGGAAATCTAAAAAATTTAGATTTTGTCCAAAGCAGTGGTCTGGAAGTGATGACCTGTTTCCAACTAATGTGGTAATCCTTTTCAATTCAATATTTAAAAAAATTCCCATACCCAGAGAACAGTTTAATTCTTTGGTATAACTATCCTATAATGAACACTTTGATATTGTTATCATTACTTTCTTTGGGGACTGTTACTGCAATGTCTTTAATAGGAAGTCACTTGACAAGGGGAAATATATCCTTAGCTTGCCATAGTGGATAAAAGTAGGGGATTTGGAAGGAGAAAGACCTGAGTTCAACACCTATCTTAGACTTGTACTAGCTCTATTATCTTTGGCATCATACTTAACTTTTGATTGAATCAGTTTCCTATTGTGTAAAATTAAGAGTTGTTAATTTTGTGATAAAATATAAAACCAATTTCTTTTTTTTTTGTTTTTAGGTTTTTGCAAGGCAATGGGGTTAAGTGGCTTGCCCAAGGCCACACAGCTAGGTAATTATTAAGTGTCTGAGGCCGGATTTGAACTCAGGTCTTCCTGACTCCAGGGCCAGAGCTCTATCTACTGTGTCACCTAGCCAGCCCTAAAAGCAATTTCTTAAAATAATATAAAATACATTTCCTAATTTGTAAAATATCTTATGTGTAAAACTCCAAAAATTTGTTGTAAGGACCAAGTCAAATCTCTATCTTTTTTGTTCTTTTAAATTTTTAAAAATTTTTCTTTATTTACACATCACTAAAATATTCTTGTTTAAGAGTAAACATAATACCTCCCTCCCCCACAAAAAATATAAAACTTCATGAGAAATAAAGTAAAAGAAAGAGAACAAAAATGTGTTTCAGTCTGTGTTCTGATACCATCAGCTCTGTCTCGGGTGGATCACTTTCTTTATCATACATCCATCATAGTAGTTACTTCCATATTTTCCCACAGTTGCTGTCGCTGATTGTAATTCCCTCCATCCATTCCTCCTCACTACCATACATTATATTTTCTCTCTCCTTTCACTCTGTCCCTCTTCAAAAATGTGTTGTGGAGCAGCCGAGTGGTGCAGTGGACAGAGCACCAGCCCTGAGGCCAGGAGGCCCCAAGCCCACATCTCACCCCAGAGACCCAGCAATTGCCTGGTCCTGTGGTCCTAGACAGATCACCTAATCCCAGCACCTTGCAAAAAAGTAAAAAAAGAAAATGTGTTATATCTGACTATCCTCTCCTATGATCTACCCTCTCTATCACCCACATCCCTCCCTTCCCTTTCCCTGGTCCCCTTCTTTCCCTTTTCTTCTAGATGTCTATACCCTATTGAGTATGTTTGCTGTTTCTTCTCTGTTAGAAATTTCCGATGAGAATGAAGACTCCCTCATTCCCTCTTGTCTTCCCCTCTTCCATACCATTGCAAATGCTACATGAAATATCTTTTACATGAAATATCTTTGCTTATTCCAACTCTCCTTTCTTTTACTCCCAGTATATTTTCTTTTCACCCACTGACTCCAGTTTTACAATATATCTTCAAATTCAGCTCTCTCTAGTGCCTCATCTATAAAATCTCCTTCTACCTGCTCTATTAAATGAGAAGGTTCATGTGAGTATTATTAGTATCATCTTTCCATTCAGGAATACACACAGTTCATCATCATTTAGTCCCTCATAATTTACCCTTCTTGTTTACTCTCTGTGCTTAACTTGAGTCCTGTACTTGAAGATCAAACTTTCTGTTCAGCTCTGGTCATTTCAACAGGAACATTTGAAATTTTCCTATTTCATTAAAAGTCCATCTTTTTCCCTGGAAGAGGACATTCAGTTTTACTGGGTAGTTGATTCTCAGTTGTATTCCAAGCTCCTTTGCCTTCCAGATTATTATATTCCAAGCCCTATGAGTCCTTAATGTAGTTGCTGTTGAGTCCTGTGTGATCCTGATTGCAGCTCCATGATAGCTTTTTTTAGGTTTTTTTTTTTCCAAGGCAATGGGGTTAAAGTGATTTGCCCAAAGCCACACAGCTAGGCAATTATTAAGTGTCTGAGGCAGGATTTGGACTCAGGTATTCCTGACTCCAGGGTTGGTGCTCTATCCACTGTGCCACCTAGCTGCCCCAGCTCCATGATATTTGAATTGTGTCTTTCTGACTGTTTGTAATATTTTCTCTTTGACTTGGGAGTTCTGGAACTTGGTTATAATATTCCTGGGGTTTATTTTTTTTAATCTCTTTGTGGGGGAGGTCAGTGGATTCTCTCAATTTCTATTTTGCCCACTGCTTTGAGGGTATCAGGGCAATTTTCCTGTAGAGATTCTTTAAAAGTGAGGTCAAGGCTCTTTTCCTGATCATGACTTTCAGGGAGCCCAATAATTTTTAATTATCTTTCCTGGATCTGTTTTTCAGATCAATTGTTTTTTCAATGAGATATTTCACATTTTCCTCTTAATTTTTCATTCTTTTGGTGTTGAATTATTGTGTCTTGATTTCTCACAGTCATCAGCTTCCTTTAGCTCCATTATACATCTGAAGGATTTGTTTTCCTCAGAGAGTTTTCTTATTTCTTTTTCCATCTGGCTAATTCTGCTTTTTTTTTTTTTTTAGGTTTTTGCAAGGCAAATGGGGTTAAGTGGCTTGCCCAAGGCCACACAGCTACGTAATTATTAAGTGTTTGAGACTGGATTTGAACCCAGGTACTCCTGACTCCAGGGCTGGTGCTTTATCCACTGTGCCACCTAGCCACCCCCAATTTTGCTTTTTAAAGCATTCTTCTCCTCAATAACTTTGTTTTTAGATTTTTGGCAAGGCGAATGGGGTTAAGTGGCTTGCCCAAGGCCACACAGCTAGTTAATTATTAAGTGTCTGAGACTGGATTTGAACCCAGGTACTCCTGACTCCAGGGCCAGTGCTTTATCCACTGCACCACCTAGCCACCCCCCTCAATAACTTTTTGAACTGTTTTATCCATTTGACCTAAGCTGGTTTTAACATGTTCTTTTCTTCAGCATATTTTTGAATCTCCTTGACTAAATTGCTGACTTTGTTTTCATGTTTTTCCTGCATCTCTCTCATTTCTTTTCCCAATTTTTCTTCTATCTCCCTTACTTGATTTTCAAAATCTTTTTTGAGTTCTGTCATAGCCTGAGCCCAACTTCTATATTTCTTGTAGTTTTTAGATGCAGAAGCTTGAACTTTCTCATCTTCTGATTTGGTCTTCCATGGGACCAAAGTAATTGACTATAGTCAGGTTCCTTTTTTTCCCTGTTTACTCATTTGTCCAACCTGTGCCTGGTTTGGGGGTGCTTCCTGAGTTTTTGAATATTATTGGGACACCTTCCCACAAGAACCTCAGTGTGTGAGGTTCTAACTGCTCTCTTGGTCTGTGAATGACCACAAGCTCACCCCTTTGCCCCAGAGGCTGTGGGGGGGGGGGAGTCCATGCTCTATGGGGGGGCCTAGACTGTGACCAAGGTCTGAATGTGGTCAGAGCCCCAGAGTCCTGTTCCAGGGACAGAGGACAGACCTCGGCAGTCTCCCTTCACTCCCTTACTTTCTGTGGGCTGAGCACTCTGGAGGTTGTCTGGAGACTCCTGTTGGGTGGTTCTATGGGCCTTATTCCATATCCTGGGATCTGGACTGTGCTGAGGGTAGTGCAGGGCCATGCTGGCCTGGGTTTTGTTCTCGCTCTGGCAGAGATCTCCTTGCTGATCTTCCAAGTTGTGCTTGGTGCTCCCTGGGGTGGCAGGTCAGGAAACTGCTTCTGCTGCTGGGAGCCTGTGCTCTTCCCACTATTTTCCAGGTTACCTTGGGCTGGAGAATTGCCTCACTAGATCTTTCTATGGGTTCTGTCTTTTGATAATTTAGTTAGTCATAATTTTGAGGTTTTTGAATTATTTTGGAGAAAGCACCTAAAAGAGGCTCTTCTGCTGCCATCTTGGCTCTGCCCCACCAATTTTTTTTCTATTTAAAAAAAACACCTCATTGGATCCTATCATCCTATATTTCTCTCCCCTTTCACAAGCAAACACCTAGAAAAAGCTCTATTTATCAGTTGCCTCTGTCCCTCTCACTCATAACCTTGCTTCTGATTTCACCCCTTGATTGAAGATTTACTTTCTTCAGTTGCTGATGATTCCTTTCTTGTCGAATCTGATATCCTTTTCTCCATCATCATCTTTTTCAATCAATCTGTATCATTTTTTGCTAATGATTTCCTTCTATTCAGAGATAATTTATCTTTTCTAGAATTTTTCAACACTTTCCTCTCTTGATTCTCCTTTACCCTATTTGTTCATTGTTAATTTCTTTTGCTAATTCATTTTCCATATCACTCTGACTAATTATGAGTGTAACCCCAAGAATCTGTCTCATCTGTTTTTTCCTTCTCTCTTGGTCTATACAGTCTTATTTGGTGACCTCATCAGCTCCAACTTTATGTGAATGACTCCCGAATCTGGATATTCATATTCAGTTTCTCCTAAACTCCAGTTGTAAATCTTTAATTGCTTATTGGTTATTTCTTCTCCTCTCCAAACATAGTTCCTTTTAAATTTCCTTATTTCTATCAATAGACCATCATCCTTCCAATCACTCCTCACTCTCCTTTTCACATACAGCTTTCAAGTTTTGTTGTTTCTTCTGGTATAATTTTTCTACATCTGTCCCCTTCTTTCTACTTATCTGTTCCCCAGTCTGGTTTGGTAATGATAGAACTACTGAAATAGTATTAGATAGAACTACTGAAATATCTAATTAATTTTCAAGCCTTAAGCCTCTCCTCTCTAATCATTTTTTTTATAATAGAGTGAAAGTCTGATCATATTATTCCCCTACTTGCCAAAATTTCTTTTCCCCAAATTTATACAGACTTGAAACGTGCATAAAAAGATCTAGGTTGTAGGGGTAGGTTCAAATTCTACCTCCGACACATACTAGTTCTGGGTTAGTCATTTAACCTCTGTTGCTTCAGTTTTCTCATTTGTAAATTGAAAGACCTAGACTGGATGGTCTCTAAGATATTTCCCATTCTTAGTTTATGATGTGGTGATCTCTGACCCCTTTCTTTTCTTTAATTCTAATGCCCAAATTTTCATCAAATCCCCATAGATATTTTATTCATAGTATCTCTTACATTTACATTCTCCATTACTACCTTAGACCAGGTCCTCATCATTTTCTAGATGGATTATTTTATGTAACAGTATAATAACTAGTATCATAGCCACCAGTTTCACTCCTACTATATTCTACCTTCTATTCAATTGTGATAAATAGCCTGAAATTTTTTTTATTGCTCAATATCCTACAATGGCTCCCTATTGTTTATTACCAAAAATCCAAACATCTTTCTGGACTCCAGGATTCTCCATCAATTTCCTTTTAACCCTTCTTTCCCCATCATCTTTTCCAATTATCTTTGGAAAAATGGGGGAAAAGAGATATATAATAATTCATTAAAGAGAACTAACTAAAAAATTAACCACATAGAATCTGATGTTCAAAAATTTACTAAAAAAGACCTCCTTATAAAGTGGA
Source organism: Macrotis lagotis (assembly GCF_037893015.1). NCBI lineage: Eukaryota > Metazoa > Chordata > Mammalia > Peramelemorphia > Peramelidae > Macrotis > Macrotis lagotis. Next base: position 219,994,162 of record NC_133662.1, read on the forward strand.
ATTGGCAAATGGAAAAGGATATCAGAAAACTCACTGAAAATAATTCCCTAAAAATTAGAATTGGGTAAGTGGAAGTTAATGACTTCATTAGACACCAAAAAAACAACAAAACAAAATTTTAAAAATAAAAAAATAGAAGAACATGTTAACTATCTCATTGAAAAAACAACTGATCAGGTGAGATAATTTAAGAATTATTGCACTACTTGAAGACCATTGTTAAAAAAAAGACCTTGGACAGAATCTTTCAAGAAATCATCAAGTAAAATTGCCCTGTTGCCTAGAACAAGAAGGTAAAATAATTAAAAGAATTCAGTGATCAATCACCTCCTGAAGGAGATCCCAAAATGAAAACTCCTAGGGATGATATTATAGCCAAATTGTAGAACTCCCAGGTCAAAGAGAAAATATTTCAAGCAACCTGAAAGAAACAATTCAAAATATGATGGAACCACTGACAGGATAACATAAAATTTATCAGCTTCTAATTAAAGGACTGGGGATCTTGAAGTACAATACATGTATGGGCAAGGAACTAGACTTACAACCAAGAATCATCTCTCAAATAAAAGGAACATAATCCTTCAGGGGGAAAATAGATATTCAATGAAATAGAGGACTTTTAAGAATTAGGGACAAGCAGAGCTTAACAGAAAATAGGACTTTTTCATAAACAAGACATAAGGTAAATATGAAAGAGAAATTGTAAGGGATTCAATAAAGTTAAGTTATTTACTTTCAAACATGGAAAGAAGATACTTGTGAATCCTAAGAACTTTATCATTATTAGGACAGTTAGAGGGAATATACATAGAAGATATGGAAGTGAGTTGAATAAGATGTTTAAAAAATAAAATTAATGAGTGAGAAAGAAAAATGCACTGAGAGAAGGGGAAAGGAGAAGTAGAATGAGGTAAATTGTCTAACATAAAAGAGGATGAAAAGAACTTTAACAATATAGGGGAAAATGGGAATAGAATTATTTGAAATTTACCATCATTAGAACTGGTTCAAAAAGGGAATATCACACATATTCAGTTGGGTATAGAAATCTTTCTTAAACTACAGGAAATTAGGAGTGGAAGTGGATAAGAGAAGGGGAGGTTTATAGAAAGGAAGGCAGTTTGGGGAAGACTGTAGCTGAAGCAAAACACTTCTAATTTTTAAAAAATGTTTTTCCCAACTACAAGCAAAGATAGTTTTCAATATTCATCCTTTTGCAAGTTTTTGTATTCTGCATTTTTCTACTACCTTCCTTCCTTGCCCCCTCCTCATGGCAGTAAACAATCTTTTATAGGCTATACATGCACAATCATATTACACATGCTTCCATATTAGTCAAATTGTGAAAGAAGAATTAGAACTAAAGGGGAAAAACTATGATAAAGAAAGAAAAAATACGAAAGAAGTTTTAAAAAGTGGACATATTATGCTTTGCTCTGCCTTCAGACTCCACAGTTTTTTCCTTTGGATATGGATGGCATTTTCCATAACAGGTCTCTTGATCAATGAATTGCTGAGAGGAGTTGAACCCATTATAGTTAATCATCTCAGAATGTTGCTGTTAATATGCATGATGTTCACCTGGTTCTGACGCAAAGCATTTTCAGTGATGGACAGGGTAAAGGGAGAGAGATTAAGAGTGGGATACACATGGGGAAAAATAGGATGGGGGAAATGCACAGTGATTATAACCATAAAAATTATAAAAAGTTTCTTTGAGGGCAGCTAGGTGATACAGTGGCATCAGTCCTAGAGGTAGGAGGACTTGAGTACAAATCCAGCCTCAGACATTTGACACTTGCTAGCTGTGGGACCTTGGGTAAGTCACTTTACCCTGATTATTTCACAAAAAAATGAACCTTTTTCTGAGAAAGTTCTCATTTTTGAAATATATATAGAGAACTAAATAAAATTTATAAAAAATATAAATGGTCAATGTATATGAATAGACAGTTTTCAGACAAAGTTATCAGACCTATCTATATTCATATAAAAAATGCTCTGAATCACTATTGATTAGAGAAATGCAAATTAAAACAACTCTGAAATGCCACCCACACCTATTGGATTGATTGATAGGATGGAAAAGGAAAAGACAAACATTAGAAAGATTGTGGGAAAATTTCAACACTGAGGTACTGTTTGGTTTTTTTTTTAGGTTTTTTTTGCAAGGCAAATGGGGTTAAGTGGCTTGCCCAAGGCTACACAGCTAGGTAATTATTAAGTGTCTGAGACTGGATTTGAACCCAGGTACTCCTGACTCCAGGGCCGGTGCTTTATCCATTGTGCCACCTAGCCACCCCTACACTGATGTACTGTTGATGGAGTTGTATAGCTATTTAACCATTCTGTAGAGCAATTTGGAATCTACCCAAAGGGTTATAAAAGCATGTATGCCCTTTGACCCAGAAATACCACTACTAGGTCTGTATCCCAAAGAGATAAAAAAAAGCCAAAAAAGTATAAAAATACGTATAGTAGCTCTTTTTGTGGTGGCAAAAAATTGAATTGAAAGAATACCTGTCAGTTAGGGAATGACTGAACATGTTGTGGTATATGATTGTGGTGCAATATTAATCTGCTATGAGAAATGATGAACAGGAAACTCTCAGAAAACCTGGAAGGATTTGTGTGAACTGATGCAAAATGACTTGAGGAGAAGCAGGAGAAAAATATATACATTAACAACTATATTGTGCAATGATCAACTTTGAATAACATTACTATTCTTAGCAATACAATGATCAAAGACAATTCGAAAGGAATTATGATGAAAAATGCTATCCATCTTCAGAGAAAGAACTGATGGAATCTTTTTTTTTTGCTTTGTTTTTTACGTTTTTTGCAAGGCAAATGGGGTTAAGTGGCTTACCCAAGGCCACACAGCTAGGTAATTATTAAGTGTCTGAGACCGGATTTGAACCCAGGTACTCCTGACTCCAGGGCTGGTGCTTTATCCACTGCACCACCTAGCTGCCCCAAGAACTGATGGAATCTTAAAGCAGATTAAAACATACTTTTTAAAAGTTTATTTTTCCTTCCTCACTTCCTCCCTCCTTCCCTCCTTCCTTCCCTCCCTCCCTCCCTTCCTCCCTCCCTTCCTTCCTTCCTTCCTTCCTTCCTTCCTTCCTTCCTTCTTCCTTCCTTCCTTCCTTCCTCCTTCCCTCCCTTCCTTGCTCCTTCCCTCCCTCCCTCCCTTCCTTCCTTCCCTCCTTCCTCACTCCTTTCCTCCCTCCCTCCCTTTCTTCCTTCCTTCCTTTCTTCCTTTCTTTCTTCCTTCCTTCCCTCCTTCCTTTCTTCCTTCCTTCCTTCCTCCTTCCCTCCTTCCTTGCTCCTTCCCTCCTCCCTCCCTTCCTTCCCTCCTTCCTTGCTCCTTTCCTCCCTCCCTTCCTTCCTCCCTTCCCTCCTTCCTCGCTCCTTCCCTCCCTCCCTCCCTCCCTCCCTCCCTTCCTTCCTTCCTTCCTTCCTTCCTTCCTTCCTTCCTTCCTTCCTTCCTTCTTTCCTTCCTCCCTTCCCCCTTCTTTCCTCCCCTCCTCCCTCCCTTCCTTCCCCTTCTTTCCTTTCTCTCTCCCTTTCTCTCTCTCTCTCTCTTCTTTTCTGTTTTCTTTTTTAACATGAGTAATATTGAAAAATATTTTATATGACTACACATGCATAGCCTCTATCACATTGCTTGCCTTCTCAGTGAATGGGGTAGAGAAGGAATGGAGGGAAGGTCAGAATTTGGAACTCAAAATTTAAAAAAGTTATTGTTAAAAATTATTTTTACATGTAATTGAGAAAAAACAAATTAAGAAAAATCTCTGAGGAAAAGCACTTAGGGTCCTGGAGCAAAACTCCAGAGTATGACTAAATCAGATTAAAATATAATTAGGATATTTTAACAAAATAAATGACAATATAATTAAAACACAGAAAATAAATAAATGGTAGCTTTTTTATTGTTATTACTATATGTCAAAAGAAAAAGCTTGGGATTAGTCAGTCACAGTTTGTTGTTTGCTTAGGTCCACATTGTCCATATAGATTTGTCTCAAAGCCCCCACAAAAGCAATTTCTCAATGAACCACATTACAGATATATTCAGCTGATGGTGGATTCTGCAAAGGAAAACCTGAGTCTGGTCAACCTGAGTTTAGCTCAGGGTCTAGAAAGTTGAGTTCAGAAAGTTGAAAACTCAGCAGAGGAAATAACATAGCAAATTAAATGGTTTTGAGCCATAACAAAGAGAGTTTTCCTCGGAAACTGTCTTTGTTTCCTTTAATCAAAAGTAATTCCTCCCAGACTATAGGAAAATGCAAACCAGAGCTTTGGTCAATTTGAATAGTCTGCTCTCTCAGATGTCAGACAGTCAGTCAACAAACATTTATTGAGTTTACTATGTGCTGGACACTGTGCTAAGCACTGGGGATATGATGATGATGATGATGATGATGATGATGATGGTGATGATGATGATGATGTTTGTTCTTCATTCTTTTCTAAAATTTAATTGAATTTTTTTAAAGAAAGATTTTATTTTGAATTTTATAATTTTCCCCCTAATCTTGCTTCCCTCCCCCCCACAGAAGGCAGTCTTTTAGTCTTTACATTGTTTCCATGTTATGTACATTGATCTAAGTTGAATGTTATGAGAGAGAAATCAAATCCTTAAGGAAGAAACAAAGTGTAAGAGATAGAAAAATTACATAGTAAGATAATGGTCTTTTTTAAAAAAAATTAAAGGTAATAGTTTTTGGTCTTTGTTCAAACTCTGCAATTCTTTCTCTGCATACAGATGGTATTCTCCACCTCAGATACCCCCAGATTGTGCCCAGTTGTTACACTGATGGAATGAGCAAGTCCATTAAGGTTGACCATCACCCCCATGTTTCTCTAAGGGTGTACAGTGTTCTCCTGATTCTGCTCATCTCACTCAGCATAAGTTCAGGCATGTTCTTCATTCTTTTTTTTTTTAGGTTTTTGCAAGGCAAATGGGGTGAAGTGGCTTGCCCAAGGCCACACAGCTAGGTAATTATTAAGTGTCTGAGATCAGATTTGAACCCAGGTACTCCTGGCTCCAGGGCTGGTGCTTTATCCACGGCACCACCTAGCCGCCCCTATGTTCTTCATTCTTGAAGAAGACCTTGACATCAGGGATTCCATGACAAGTGAGTTGTATTTGAATGAGTTAGGTACTGTGCTAAGTCATCAGCCTAACTTTTTCCTCCAGAGTCATGTGGATCCAGTGACAATATATAAATCAGAATGATTGGAAATGACCCTTAATAAAGAAAGGCAAAAGAGAACCCCTGTTTTCAAGGAGCTCCCCTTCTGATGGAAGAGACAACAGGCAAACAATCATGTACTTCTGACTCTAAATATGAATGTGGAATATAAAAGGCAAGATCTAGGGCATATTAACTTTGTGGAGAGAATATAAGAGGCAGGGTCAAAGGGGTATTAACTTTGGGAAATTGTTTCCTTTGCTACAGAACCTAGAACTAGAAGTGACTTGAAAAGTAGGCTAACTTCCTTACTGTCCATTTTACAGATGAAGAAACTGAGACTCAGACAGTAAATGAATTGTCTAAGGGGATACAGGTAAAGAATGGCAATGAACCTCAGTCCTTTCCCTCCAAATCTATTCTTTCCACTGTGATATACTTCTGTTTGAGATTTCTTGGTAGATCTTTCACTTACTAGGTAACCAGATGTCTTTGTAAGGCCAATGCATATCATTTGTTATTGTTATTAGACATTAGCGTTTGATCTGTTCTAACAATGCTGTACTCTGGAATTGTGAAGCCTGGGTGTTAGTGAAATATCCAATATGTTGTTGCTGCTGTTGCTTGTACTTTGAAAGGAGGACAAACAACAGCAGCACCAACAACTTGCTGAGTCTGTTTGAACAACTCAATTATCCCATATGTTGGCCAGTATGACCAGATAACTGACAAGCCCACAGAAGGCAGGACACAATAAAATGACACTTTTGGTTTTAGTAGAGTTAGTTTCTTTTATTAAAAAAAACATAATTGTATTTTTTTCCATTTGCCAACAGTCTGTTTTCTATCCTTCCCACCATTCATCCATTAAAAAAGAAAAGAAAAACAAAACTCTTGTAACAATTATGCACAGTCAAGAAAAACAAATTACAGCATGTGCCATATTCAAAAATTATATGTCTCACTCTACATCCTGAGTCCTTCATGTCTCTGAGGGGGTGGGAAGCATTTATCATCATTGGTCTTCTGGAATCATGGTTGGTCATTGCATTAATCAGAATTTTCAAGGTGTGTCTTGCCAACGTTATTGTTATCATTGTAAGTAAAAGTGTCAAACCCAAAGCTTGGGAATAGCCAGAATCAGATTAAAATGCAATTGGAAAATATAGAATAAAATGAATAAAAATGTAATAATAAATATATTATATATAAAACATAAAAAATAATAAAGAAAATAGGTGTTATTAATAAGTAGTTTTTAACATTTGACCACAGGGAAAGGGACCTTTTTGTATGGTTTAGAGGTTCTTAGTTTTATTTTTTATTTTATGTCTTTTAGTTTGTTTTTTTGCAAGGCAATGAAGTTAAGTGCCTTGCCCAAGATCTCACAGTTAGTGAGATTCGTGTCTGAGGCTGTATTTGAATTCAGGTCCTCCTGACTCCAGGATCAGTGCTCTATCCACTGGGTCACCTAGCTACCCCTAGTTCTATTTTTTAAAATAGTATTTTTTCCAATTACATATGAAGATAATTTTTAACATGTATTAAGTTTTGAGTTGCAAATTTTTCTCTCTTCCCTCCCTCTCCTTAAAATGGTAAGCATTTTAATACATTCATATATGTTCAGTCATGTAAACCATATTTCTATGTTAGTCATGGAGTGAAAGAAGAAAAAGATAAATGAAAAAATAGCCATGAAAAAATAAAATGAAAATAGTATGCTTTGATCTGCATTCATAGTCTATCAATTCTTTCTCTGGAGGTGGATAGAATTTTTCATCATGAGTCCTTTGGAATTTTTTTGGATCATCATTGTTCAGAAAAACTACATCATTCATAGTTGATCATTGCACAATATCTATCCCTATTTCTATATGCATTAAACATCATTGGTATAATTTTTTCCAGTTCTGCCTCCTTCACCTGAAAAACTGCTTTCTGCATGAGCTTGGACCCTAAACAATCCCAAATATTGATGTGCATTAATACTAGCACTTCTCATTTGAGCTAAGAGTCAAGAATTATAGGAATTGTGGAGTCCATCTTGAATCTTTAAAGTATTGAAGAAGCATCTCTCTCTCATAGCTCCTTCCCCATTCTCCATAATACCACAACCCATCTTCTGCATCCATGATTTTGCACAGGTTGTCTATTATACATGGGAGTCTTGCCCTCACCTCTGGCTCTTGGGATTCTTGACTCATTCAAGACTCAAATCAAATGGGACCTCCTTTGTGCAATTTTTGCTGATTTCTTTCCATCAATTAGTGCTCTTGACCCTTAGTAACTTTTCACTAATTTGCATATAATTTATCTCATCTATATATGTATTATTTTCTCCTTCCTCTACCCCACTCCAATATTCATTCAGTAGAATGAATGCTACTTGAGGACAGAAGGATTAGTTTCATTTTTGTCTTTGTATGATGCCCCACAAAGTGCCCAAAACAAAATGACAATTTAATGAATGCTAATTGAATGGCAGGTAGTGCCAGGCCTGGAGTCAAGGAGACTCATCTTCATGAGTTCAAATCTGAGATCAGACACTTATTAGCTGTAGCTAGCTATCACTCAAACCTCTTTATCTCAGTTTCCTCATCTGGAAAAGCAAATGGCAAACCACTCCTTATCTTTGCTGAGAAAACCTCAAGTGGGACTATAAAGAGTCAGACATGACTGAAAATACTGAACAACAAAGATTTTTTTTTAATGTTTATTTATTCTCATTTTGTACAAATAATGAATTTTTATACATTAATAAAATATTCTTGTTTAAGAGTAAACAAAATATCCCCTCCCCCCTAAAAATATAGACTTGCTTGAGCGATAAAGGGGAGAGAAAAAATTAAAATTAAAAAAATAGTAATAATTGTAGGTATGGCCAGCTGGCACAATGGATGGAGCACCAGTCCTGGAGCTAGGAGCACCTGAGCCTATATCCAGCCCCGTACACCCATCAATCACTCAGCTGTGTGACATGCAAGCCACTCCAACCCCACTGCCCTGCAAAAACCAAAAAAAGAAAAAAACCCAAAATAAAATAAAATAGTAATAATAGTAGGGGTGGCTGGGTGGTGGACAGAGCATTGGCCCTTGAGCCAGAAGCACCTGAGTCCCAATCCAGTCTCAGACACCCAAGGATCACCCTGCTATGCAGCCCCAGGCGGGCCACCCAGCCCCATTTGCCCTGCACCCCCCAAAAAAATAATAATAATAAAAAATGTGCTTCAGTCTTTGTTCCAATACCAGCAACTCTGTTGCCGGTGGATCACATTCTTTGTGGTAAGTCCATCACAAAAGTTATTTCCATATTTTTCCACCGTTGCCATTGCTGATTGCAACTCCCTCCTTTCACATTTCTCCACTACCATGTACTATATTTTCTGTCTCCTTTCACTCTGACTCTGCTGCAGGGTAGTGCAGCAGACAGATCCCCAGCTCTGGGGCCAAGAGGTCCCGAGCCCCCGCTACCACCCCTTAGGCCCAGCATCCACCTGGCCCTATGGTCCCAGACAGGCCATCCACTCCCAGCCCCTTGCAAGAAGTAAAAGAGAAAATGTGTTATATCTGACCACTCTCCCCCCATGGCCCATCCTCTCCTCCATCACTCACATCACCCCTCTTCCCCTGTCCCCCCCCTTCTTACTCCAGATGTCTATGCCCCATTGAGTATATATGCTGTTTCCTCTCCTAGCCACCTCTAATGAGAGCGAAGATTCCCTCATTCCCCCTTGCTTTTCCCCCTTCCATATCATTGCAATAGTTCATTGTGATAAAGAAAAATCTTATTATATGAAATATCTTGACCTATTCCCCCTCTCCTTTTTCTTTCTCCCATTACATTTCCCCTTTTTTCTATTGACTCCATTTTTACACCATATTTTATCTTCAAATTCAGCTTTTTCCTGTGCTTCAACTATTAAAACTCCTTCTACCTGCTCTATTAACTGAGAAGGTTCATATGAGTATTATCAGTGTCATTTTTCTATACAGGAATACGTGCAGTTCATCATCATTAAGTCCCTCATATTTTCCCCTTCTCCTCCAATCTCTATGCTTCACCTGAGTCCTGTATTTGAAGATCAAATCTTCTGTTCAGCTCTGGCCATTCCAACAGGAACATTTGAAATTCCTCTGGTTCATTGAAAGTCCATCTTTTTCCCTGGAAGAGGACATTCATTTTTGCTGGGTAGTTGATTCTCAGTTGCATTCCAAGCTCTTTTGCCTTCTGGTATATTATATTCCAAGCCCTATGAGCTTTTAATGTAATTGCTCCTAAGTCCTGTGTGATCCTGACTACAGCTCCATGATATTTGAATTGTGTCCTTCTGGCTGCTTGTAATATTTTCTCTTTGACTTGGGAGTTCTGGAACTTAGCTATATTATTCCTAGGGATTGGTTTTTTGGGATCTCTTTCTCGGGGGCATTGGTGGATTCTCTCCATTTCTATTTTGCCCTCTGCTTCTAGAATATCAGGGCAATTTTTCCTGTAGTAATTCTTTGAAAATGATGTCAAGGCTCTTTTCCTGATCATGACTTTCAGGTATTCCAATAATTTTAAAATTATCTTTCCTAAATCTGTTTTCCATATTAGTTGTTTTTTTCAATGAGATGTTTCACATTTTCTTCTAATTTTTCATTGTTTTGGTTTTGAAGTATTGATTCCTGATTTCTGGTAAATTCATCAATCTCCCTGAGTTCTATTCTTTGTCTGAAGGATTTGTTTTCCTCAGCGAGCTTTATTATCTCTTTTTTCCATCTGGCCCATTTTACTTTTTAAAGCATTCTTCTCCATAACTTTTTGAACTGTTTTATCCATTTGACCTAAGCTGGTTTTTAGCATGCTATTTTCTTCAGCATTTTTTTGGATTTCCTTGACTAAGCTGCTGACTTCATTTTCATGTTTTTCCTGTATCTTTCTCATTTCTTTTCCCAGTTTTTCTTCTAACTTCCTCATTTGATTTTCAAAGTCTTTTTTGAGCTCTGTCATAGCCTGAGCCCAATTTCTATTTTTCTTGGAGTCTTTAGATGCAGGAGCTTGTGCTTCCTCATCTTCAGACTGAGTATTTTGATTCTTCTTGGGCTCATATGTGAAATATTTCTCAATGGTGTTCCTCTTGTTTTTCTGCTTGCTCATTTTTCCAGCCTGAGGCTGTTTTTGGGGTGCTTCCTGAGCTTTTGGGACACTCCCACAAGGGTCTCAGTGTGTGAGGCTCTGTCCTCCATCCTGGTCTGTAAATGACCATAAGCACCCCCCCTCTGCCATGGGGCTGAGGTGGGGGGGCCCTGCTGTTCTATAGGGGGGGCTTAGACTGTGATCAGGATCTGAATGTAGTCAGAGCCCCAGATTCTTGTTCCAGGGGCAGAGGACAGAGCTCAGCAGTCTCTCTCTCTTCACTCCCCTCCCTCAGCTCAATGGGCTCATGCCCTGGGGGCTCCTGCTTACCAGTTCTGCCTGCTTCTGTTTCCTGGTCTGCCTTGGCCACCCTGCTGCTTGCTGCTAGCTGTGTGCCCTGAGGGATGGGCTTCCTGTGCTCGCTCTGACAGAGGTCCCCCTGCTGTTCCCCCAATTTTTGCTCGGTGCTCCCTGGGGCACAGCTCAGGAAACTCCCCTGCTGCTGGGAGCCATGGCTCCCAGTGCCCTGGGGCTGCCTCTGGGAGGCTGAAGTTCTTTTGCTCTGGTGGCCACCCCTCCAACCCTGGGGGAGCAGAGCCTTTCTGCTCTTTTCCAGGTTACCTGGAGTAGGAGAACTGCCTCACTGGGTCCCTATGTGGATTCTGTCTCTCGAAAGTTTAGTTAGAGGCCTTAGTTTCCAAGTTTTATGAGAGAGCGCCTAAGACAGGATCCTCTCTTGTGGCCATCTTGGCTCCGCCCCCTGAACAACAAAGGTTGAAGGAAATTTGATTGGATATTACCTGACTGCCTTGACCTAGATCCTGGATTATTTTATATGAAATTTTGAGAACTAATGCTCATTTCATGATCATGACAAGAAACACAGTCCTAGACTTTGAAGAGATTTTAGAGATCATCTGGACCAATTCATTGCCTTCTATGTATCTCTTCTACAGTGTCTCTAGTTTACATAGGGGTTAGACACTAACCTAATCCCTGGGGGATTCAAAGAAATGTGAAAACACAATTTCTACCCTTAAAGAGCTCACATTCTAATGGGGAAGACAACAGGCAAATAATGAGAGTCAGCATGGACAACTACATGCATATAAGATTCATATTTTGCAAATTGGAGTTAATCTCGGTGGGGAAGAATTAGCACCTTTATAGCCTGGAAAGGATCCTTGTAGAATGTAGGATTTCAGCTGAGCCTTCAAGGAAGCCAGGAAAACTAGGAGGCAGAAGAAAGGTGGGTAACCATTCTAATCATGAAGTATATGTACATGCATTCCCCTCACTCCATACAATTCATGCAGGAGTAACAGCAATGAGTTAAGTCCTGGATATGAAGGACTTTCAATGCCAAACAGACTACTTTTCAATTTTTAGGTAATAGGGAGCTATGAGAGGTTATTGAGTGACTGGATGATTTAGGAACATCACTTTGGCAGATGTCCTGCTATTGCCAATGGTTAGAGAAGACTGGCTATCAAATGGTGGAATTCTAAAAATTGAGGGAATGTAGCAAGCCTCATCTTGTGAATCACCTAACAGTGTTTAATGTTTCCTTGCATTACTTGCAAGGCTTGCTTTGGAGAATTTGGTCTTTTCCTTGGACATTATCACATCAAGGCTGGGCCAGTTTTATGGCTCCTGGGAGGGCAATGAGCTTTGAAATGTCCCATCACAGACACAGGATCTGTATGTCCCAGCAGCCTCCTTGCAGAGGTATGCTTCTTCTATTCCTTGTCCAGTGGCGACAAAGATGATTTCACATAAGGACAACCCAAGAAAAATATAATCAGGAAGGGCAACTGGGTGCCATATCAAAATAATGTTTGTATGGATGAGCTGGGGATTAGTTGAATAACAGATCAACGTTACTCTAGATAATTGAGAACTGACTCTAATTCAAACTGGGAGCCAAGGATCCACAACTTGTTACAGTTCACATTCCTGAAAGTATGAAACTACAGTGGCTTTCTTGATCTCAGTGGGTGTGTTTGCCCCTCTTTCTGTGTACATAACCCTTTAAGAGAGGTGCCATCATTTTAATCCTCTCCTGGAATATCAGGTTCTTTATCTGTAGGAGACAGTGATATTAGATCCCCTATGTCCTGGCATCCCAAACACTCTGCTTGTCAGGGTTTCAAACTTTCTGTCCTTGAGACTTGGTAGTTTTGGAACAGTTACAGAAGGGAAGGGGGAAGCTGGTTTGTATTAATTCTCTGTGTTACCCTTGGGGTATTATGACTAAGATTTCAGTTCATTACTGGGTCTACAGAACTCATCTCAAAGATCAGGAAGGTCTTTACACTGAATTTTCCTTTGTTCAAATGAAGGTCTAAGCCCAAGAAGGGCCATTTTCTAGTCTTGACCTTGTGCTTAATGGCTTAAATTAGTGGGATAAAGTTGAGAAGACCTTCAAGGGACTGGTTATTTTGCAAGAGTCTTATGGTAAAGTCAGTTGAAATGCGACTTAATTTTTGAAAGAATTAATTGATGGTTGCTATTGTGGATGCTGATTCTTGAGAGGCTACTGTATTTGTTGACAGAAGAGGGTTAGAATAGGACAAGAGAGGAGGTCATATGGCATGTGGATTGGGTGTAGTAGTGGGAGAAGTGAGCCATTGGTTATTTCCTTTTCTAACTTCTTGCTGCTCAGTTATTTCTAACCAAGTGCTGTCAGTACCTTCTAAATTTTGCCCCCGAGGCAATGCTGCAATCGCTCCACCTTGGGCATATCTCTGATGAGTCTTTGTTATGTAAAGAGTCTCAGATCCTTAGAAGAAAAGTAAGTGATGAGAAAAGAAATTTAATTTGGAGAATGACAATTCATTATCAATAATACACCCTATGAATGTAAGCTGATATATAAATCCTGAGATCATTTCTCCCTCCTGCATCTCCCCAGTTCAATAAGTATATATTTCAAGAGTGCAAAATTACTATGATGTGCACTTAAGGAAAACCACACAATAGGAGAATAAATCCTTTGGAGAAAAATGCTATAATACTTTCAAAAGCTACATTAAAATGTTTCTTTTGATTTATCATAGAATTATAACTGCTGCTTTGGATAATTTAGGTCACTCCCAGCCACATAAGGAAAGGATAGTTATGTGCAGTTGGTTGTATTTGTTCTCCTGGAAAGTTCCTGTGTTTAATAGTCTTAAGTTTTTGCCAACATATTCAGGCTGAGGAAAAGTTATCTGTATGGGTAATCAAATGAAATAATATATGCAGAGTGCTTCATGAACCTCATTAATTATGATGCTAACAACTGACATTTACATAGTCTTCAAGATTTACAAAATTATTTATATGCTGTATCTCATTTGCTCTCCATAACAACCTTATGAGGCAGATCCTATAGGTGTAATTACCATATGAAATCACAGATCTCTTCATATATTCAGAGTCTTCACTATCCTGCACCTGTTTATATAAGTAGATAGACAGGCAGACAGATTGGTAGATAAATAGATCTATGGATAAGTAATAAATGAATAGATAGATTTGTTGTTGTTTGGTTATTTCAGTCATGTCTAACTCTTCATGAGCCCAAATGGGCTCATGACAAAATACTGGAGTGGTTTGCCATTTCCTTCTCCAGTTCATTTTGCAGATGAAGAAAACGGGTTTAAGAGAGTTGTTCAGTTATATAGCTAGCTGAGTGTCTGAGGCTAGGGTTGAACTCAGGAAGATGAGTATTTCTGATTCTGGGTCCAACACTGCCACTAGATGCCCCTGAATGGACAGATGTATGTATATGTGTATGTGTGTATATATATATATATGTATATATATATATATATACATATATATATATATATACATATAGATGGTTAGATGGTTGGAGAGACAGACAGAAATAAATGGATAGACAGATAGATAGGTGCATGGATGGATTGGAAGAATAGATAGATATATGAACTGAAATGTATATGAAAGAGACAAACATGGATTGATGAATAGATGGGCAGATAGATGGAGAGAGAGACAGAAAGAGACAGAGACAGAGAGAAAGAGAGACAGAGACAGAGACACAAAGACAGAGACAGAGAGACAGAGGCTCAGCATATAGCCTTTTGCTATGCCAGTTAGCGTAATCTGGGCAATATTGTGTTTTTCTGCATGGATAGTTAGCTCAGTCTCTTTTTCATTACACTGGATCTCAATGAGGAGGTTTGGTGCTGTTTTAAGGTTTTTTTTTTTTTGTTGTTGTTTTTTAGTTTTTGCAAGGCAATGGGGTTAAGTGGCTTACCCAAGGCCACACAGCTAGGTAACTATTAAGTGTCTGAGGTTGGATTTGAATTCAGGTACTCCTGGCTCCAGGGCCGGTGTTCAATCCACTGTGCCACCTAGCCGCCCCAAGCGCCACCTAGCCACCCCTGGTGCTGTCTTGATGCTCTTTTCAATTCCTTCAATGTTAAGTGTGATCTCCTTTTCTACAACATCTACAGGTATGTTTACCCTCCACTCTCCACTCTCCACAACCTCCATCCTAGTTCAAGCCCTCATTCCTTCTTTACCTGGAAAATCCTTCCTCAAGTCTCTTCTCTCTCATTCCCAACCATATTCTAGAGGCACCAACATGACTTTCCCATGGTGCAGTTTTGATCATGTTGTCATGATACTTAATAACTCCAGTGGTTCTCTGTTACCTCTAGGAAAAATATATAAACTGTTTGACATTCAAAGCGCTTCCTAAATTTTCCCCTTCCTCACCTCCCAGTGTTCTTACACTTTTCTCAGTTCCTCTCAGCCTACACTCCAACTATAGTGATCTACGTACTGTTCTACAGAAATTTTACTTCTCTATGTTTTACTTGGATAAACACCATTCTTGGAATGTTTTCCATATTCACCTCTGCCTCATACAATTTCTGGTTTTCAGAATCAACTAAAGTACCTCTTTCTTCAGAAATCCTTTCCTGATCCCTCCTCCCTGATATGCAAGAGGTTGTCTATCTCTCTTTGAACTATTTTATATTCATTAATCTGTATTCTCTGTATAATCATAAGAGAACATGTTCCTTAAAGTTATGAATTATTTTATTTAAGCCATTGTTTTTCCAGTATTTAACACAGTGCAATAGTAATGGCTTAATAAATGTTTGTTGATGGATTGATTAAGTTACAGTAACAGAAGTGTATTGTACCAAATCACCTGCATGCCTTCCTGGTCAAAAAAACCACATCTGTACTCAAGTTTAAAGAGCATTGGCAAACTTCAGTGAGTTGAGAGGAGGACAACCAAGATGATAAGGGGTCTGAACATTGTTCCATATGAAAGTCAGTTGAAAGAGCTGAGAATAATTGGGTTGGTTTAACATATTGTATATTTTAATGATACTTCCAGTCTAAAAGCCATTTTAAATAATATTGTCTCATTTAATCTTCACAACAGCTATGTTAGAGAACTACTACCAAATGAGGAAGATGAGTCTGAGGAAAATTGTGTGCCTTGCTCAAAGCTAAGTAGCTAAGTAGCCAAGTTTCCATTTGAATGCAGGTGTAGCACCACTTGAATCTCAGGCTAGGAATCCTTGAACCTTGGGAAAGATCATAAGATGAGCTAGAGAGAGGTAACATGAGAACTCTCTTCAAATTTTTGAATGACTATTAAAAGAGAGGAAATAAACTTTTTCTGTGTTCTTTTAGAAAACTGAATTAAGAATTAGTGAGTAAAAATTCTGGAGAGGAAGATTTGGGCCTAATATAAGGAAAAACTACTTTGATTTCAGAACCACAGAATTGGTTGTCATTTAGTTCCATGAAAAAATGAACAAGAATCCATGTGATATCCAGTTGTTGCTGCTTGTCCTTAATTCTTGAAGAGGACCATGCAATCAGGACCATGACAGGACCATGAATGAGGGAGGGCTATGGATCAGGATGACTCTATGGCTCCAGATGCAGTGGGAGACCTTTTTTTTTTTTTTTTTTAAGATAAGGTCTTTGGATCCTGTTGAAGTGTTGCAAGATGTTTTGGAGTTTATAGACTAGATTTCTTTCTTAAGGACCAAGCCTTAAGCTCAAATCATTCTGGTTCTCAGTGGTCCCAATAGCCTTAGACTGAAGATCTATTGAGGGGGAAAACCAACTATGCTTTTAAACTTATCCATGCCACCATTGCATAACTATAATTGTTAGGAAGACCTTTCTTGCATAAAGCCTAAATCTTTCTCTTATTCTGCCCTCTGGTAACTTTTGGGAAAACATCTATAGAAGGAAATAAATAGTTAAAGAAACTCTATGAAGAACTGAATTCAAGTCATGCCAACATTTATTTATTAAGGACCTACTATGTGTTAGGCACTGTGCTAAGCATTGAAGAGGTGAAGAAAAGTAAAAGATAATTCCTCTGCCCAAGGGGTTCACAGTCTAATGAAGGAGTTAATATGCAAACAATTATGCACAAAACAAGATATATATATATATATATATATATATATATATATATGTAATAAGAACTAATTAACAAGAAGAAAGACATTAAAATTGAGAAGGGCTGGAAAAGCTTTCTGTCAGGCTTCCTCGATTCTTTTGCTTTTCAGTTCCCATTTATGATATTGTCTTTCTGCTTTACAACATAAATTTTCAAAGGGCAGGGCTTGGCTTTTTGCTTGTATTTTCATCCCCAGGTCTTAGTATAGTGCCTGGCTCATTTTTGTTTTTGTTGTTATTGAATCATTTCAGTCACATGTTACCCTTCAAGACCCTACTTGGGATTTTCTTGGCAAAACTATTGTAGTAGTTTACCATTTCTTACTTCAGTTCATTTTACAGATGAAAAATGAGGCAAAAAAGGAAAAAATGACTTGTTTGGGGCTACACACAAATGTATGATGTTTATGAGAGCCTCCTAATTCTACCAGTCTCTTCTGTCCTTAACTCATTCTCCTTAAAACTATTGGTAAAGTGCAAGTCTCTCTCTCTCTCTCTCTTTCTCTCTCTCTCTCTCTTTATATTTTTTCAAGGCAAATGGGGTTAAGTGGCTTGCCCAAGGCCACACAGCTAGGTCATTATTAAGTGTCTGAGACCGGATTTGAACCCAGGTACTTCTGACTCCAAGGCCGTGCTCTATCCACTATGCCACCTAGCTGTCCCGCCTCTTTTCTTTATAAGAATTTTCAACTGTTCCTTTTGACCCATAGATTCAAATACACACTATTTAGCTTGCCATTTAAAGTCCTTTGGAGTCTGAATTCTGTCTGGCTTTCTAGATTTATTTCATATTAATGCCTTCACTCACTCAATGTTCTGCTCAAATGATCCTTTTTGTCATTTTTCAATTAAATATTTCATTTCTCTTCCTCTTTCTTTTGCACAGACCACATACTTGGAATATATTCCCTCTCCTATTCTGCTTCTTAGAAAGGAAGGAAACTATGGATTTATTAAACGCGTACCACCTTCCTGGCTCTATGTGTGTGTGTGTGTGTGTGTGTGTGTGTGTGTGTGTGTGTGTGTGTGTATGTAAACTTTACAAATATTATTTTATTAGGGATGTAGGCAATATTATTGTCCCTATTTTGCAGTTGAGGAAACTGAGGCAACAGTGATTAAATAACTCTCCCAGAGTCACTAGCTAGTAAGAATCTGAGACTAGATTTACACTACGGTTTTCCTGACTCTAGGTCCATGCTGTTTCCCCTTCAAGGTTCACACGTACAGTTTCCTTTGGGAGGCCTTTCCTGAGACCTGTTTGTTAATGCTTTCCTTTCTCAAATAAAAATTATTTTTGCAAATGTTATATTCTTTCAATAGAATTCAAGTTTCTTGAGAGCAGGGACCATTTTCAGTCCCATTTTCATATTCTTTTTTTTAGTTAATTTTTTCTGGCAAGGCAATGGGGTTAAGTGACATGTTCAAGGTCACACAGCTAGGAAATTTAGTGTCTGAGGCTGGATTTGAACTCAGGTCCTCCTAATTGAGAACTGAATTGAGGATTACCTCACTCACTTTATTAATGTAGCTCAAACTTTCCTCCTTAAAACTGTTTCCTCTTTTTTGCCTTTCCCATTTTTTTTCCCGCCCTTGTCATTCCCTCTTGGCATGTCTGTATTTTCCCAGTTCCTGTCTTGGTGCTTCTGCTCTTTTAGCTCATTAAATGTGGGCTTAATCCGAGACTTTCCATGCTTCCTCCTCCCTCTTCCCATCCATCTACTTCCTGACACAAAAATAGAAGACTAAATGGGCCTAGAGCATGACTAAGCAAAAGTTAGGGTTAATATTTTAATTCTTTTCCATTTGATTCAATTAAACCCAATAAAATATCTACTAAGCCCCTCCTACTTTGTGCAAAACTGTTTTATTAGGTTTTGGGGTTAAAAATACAAGCTTAAGGGAGTTAGGAATCTGTCTCTTCTTCCTAGCCATAGCTCTGGACCTTAAGGGACTTAGCTTCTACTGGGGTAGGGATGGGAATAGTTGTAACATGTACAGAAGACATGGTGATGGCATTTGTGTTGTCTGGGCGAATGTGGGTAAGGCTCACTAATTGACTCACCTGGAGCTGTCATCATGATGTTGAATTGGAGTTGGAAAAGCTAGTATATTTGAACCCTTGCCCTGCCTTTTGGGAGCAGTGGAATTTTTTTTTTTTTAGGTTTTTTTTTTTTTGGCAAGGCAATGGGGTTAAGTGGCTTGCCCAAGGCCACACAGCTAGGTCATTATTAAGTCCAGGACCAGTGCTCTATCCTGAACACCTAGCTGCCCCCTTGAGCAGTGGAATCTTGAGCAAGTGTTGAGCCTCAGTTTTCCTCAGCTGTAAGATGAGGATAGTAATACTTATAATATCCAATGTTTTTGTCTCAGTAGCAAATAGCATTGGCCAAGTCATTTAAGCTCCTTGGGTCTTAGCATGCTTCATTTGAAAATGAAGGGACTGATCTAGATGGCCTCTGAACTCCTTTTCATATTTAAGTATTTGTTCCCATGAGTCTATGAAATAAGTTAATGCCTGGAACGTGCTTTGTATCTAACTAGTGCCATGTAAATAGAAGCTGGGTAGCTAGGTGGCTTAGTGAATAGCCTGTTTAGTATGGTGCCAGGAAGATTTATCTTCCTGAGTTCAGATCTGGCCTCCAATACCTACTAGCTGTGTGATCCTGGTCAAGTCACTTGGCCTTGTTTACTGCAGTTTCTCCATCTGTAAGATGAACTAGAGAAGGAAACAGCAAACTTCTCCAGTATCTTGGCCAAGAAAACCCCAGAATTGTGTCATGAAGAGTCAGATCCAACTGAAAAATGACTGAATAACAACAGTAAAATAGAAGCTATTGTTCATTTAAAGAATAAGGTTGTTTTGCCACTCTTCTAAATACTTGAAATGAACACTAATATTGTTTAAAAGAAAGAAGAATTCTGAGGTTTACCCTCCTGAGTTGAGACTGGAGGTCCAGTCCAGCTTCTGCCCCAGGTGGCCTCCATATGCTAACAGTTTGCTCCTTCTCACTTCATTGTGTATTCAGGATGCAGATTGGAAGACCCATACAGGTTTCTTTCCCCCTCTGTGCTTATCCTCTCTCCATTCAGGATGTGTGTGCTCTGTATTAATTGTCTCTTTATTGCTTTTCTTTGGACAAAGCCTCATTCAATCCACAAAACACTGGAGAGGACTTTCTCTTTTTGACTCACCAAATACACACAAACCACAGGCCAATAAGGCGGTGATTAAAGTTCTTTATGGAATAAATCTCTCATTGACTAGAGCTTCACTTTCTGTTACCACAGTTCATCGAAGCCCTTTGATGTGTGTTGGGCCCTCTCGCTCACAGACCTCAGTGTTATCATCACTTAACAGGGCCATGAATCTTAATACCAGTGTGAATGTTGAGTTTTGAAGAGGTCATGTCCAACAAGAGATACATAGGGAAGTCAACTGGGAGTTCAGACTGGAAAAAAATAGAAAAAGTAAAGGATGGTGGCAGGGGGAAGAGGGAGCTTAAATGAAAGGTAAGTCCAGAAGAAAGGAAAAGAAAATCAGTAAAGACTGGGAAATCTTTCCCAGGTGGAGACTTTGCTCTATGCTGAGTTCCTGGGCCAATATCTGTTGTTGAGGTCATTCCTACCTAGAAAGGCAGCAGTGGATTCAAGAAGACTAGAGAATATCTGACTTAGGAATATACTTAGAGTATATCTGCACACACTTTGACCTTTTGGAGCTTATTTAGTACTGAATTATGGGGCATGCTCCAAAAAAAGTTCAAGCTGCCTAATGATATGTGTTTTCCAGAAATAAAATTTCATGTCCTGTCTCAAGGTTGAGTTTAGGGACCATCAAATTTCTGGGTACAGATTTAGTCCTTTATCTGTGGATTTGGCCCCACACAAAGACAAAAGAGTAGCTTTGGGCAACTATTCACTGAGAGAGGAACTAGCTGTCCACCAGTTCTGATATTAGGTGGTTTGAGTTCTTAGCAGCAGTTTTCTAGCAAAGTTTCCCTTGGAGCAATGGTAAGTCTCATTTTTCATGGTTTTCATAATCTTCTTCCCAAAATAGACCAATATTTTTTGTTTAATGGATGAAAGAGAGATGGTAATTATGACAACAACTCTTATAGCCTCAGAGCTGAGCCAGCTAAAGGAATGGAGATGGATTTTTTTTCTCTTAAAGTCACATTCTTCAAATATGACAAACTGTAAATAAACCCTATAGTGCCTGCTGAGCCCAAGTGGAGTGGTGGAAACACCACATATGGGCACTGGAGAGCTCCAGTTTAGGTTTTTCAAAATGTTTTAGATCACTCCTGACATGGCCTGGCTGTTGGAAGCCATCTGCTTAAAAAGGAATGAAGACAAGCTCTTGGCGGTTGGTGAAGGCTGCCAGTTTTACGCACTTAATTTTGAAACCTCTCATTCGCCAAAGCAGCAACTGCCCATTTTCAGATCAAGGGCAAATGATTAGGAAGAAATTCTTGGGTCTTGGATAAGCTGCCCCAGTAAAAATAAGCATTATTTTTATTGTTGTTTAGTTTTTTAGTCATGTCTGACTCTTTGTGACCCTTTTTTTGGGGGGGGGGGTTTCTTGGCCAACATACTAGAGGGTTTGCCATTTTCTTCTCTAGCCCATTTTACTGAAGAGTTAATTGAGGCAAACGTGGTTAAGTGACTTGCCCAGAGTCACACAACTAGTAATGTTCGATGTTGGATTCGAACTCAGGCTTTCCTGATTCCAGGCCCTCCACTATTCCACTAACTACCCTTAGTTTTATTGGACACAGCTTAAAGAGTATGGCAATATAGAAAGAAATAAGGCCTTTGATGAGATCTTTCTTGGTACCCTTCTCATCTTTCACAAGTGTAGATGAACCCATTTCCTCTAGTGAGCACATACTGTATTTCTACATAAACTAAAAGTACTCTGAGGAGAGAGGCAATTTTCCATTATTTCTTTGTGTCTCCAGAGCCTTGAAAACAACAGAGGATTGTTGGGAGAAATAGGTCATTGGGGTGGAAAATACTTATCCAAGTCAAATGGAGAATGAAAGATTCTGAACAAGGTTGTGATATTGCTTAGCTGACATCCAAGCCACCCATCCTCATCCCTGCTAGCAAAATAGATTTTAAATGGTTAACATCTGTTCTTAGAAACTCAGTTCATTTCCTTAATTGATGGATCGAAATGGAAGGAACTGGCTCATTCAATGGATTCCATCTCTCCCATTGGAGGGTCTCCTGATGACATTTTTTTTCCAGGGGACAGAGAATCATATCAGGCAGGAGCCCAGTCAGCACCCTAAATGACCAAGGCAAGTATCTGGGTGTTCTCCTATCAAAGACAAATTTTGTAAGGAAGTAAGTTGAAATGTGAATTATTTCAGCATTGTGTGTGTGTGTGTGTGTGTGTGTGTGTGTGTGTATGTGTATGTGTGGGGAGAGGAAGTAACAGTAAGTCATTTACCCTATGATTTAAGATTTACAAAGTGTACTTCATGACAGGGGTCTTGTGAGGTACGCATTCATTTGGAGGGCTGAATTCTACTATCACCATTAGGACAAGCCCCATTACTTTATGGTAGCAATGGTTGCCATTTTACATAAGCACTTTCAGGTTGGCAAAGCACTTTGAATACTTTTTCTCTTTTCATCCTCATGACCTGTGAAATAGGTCTCCTTTTATATTTGAGAAAATGGAAACAGGCCTAGGATAATGTAGATTTAGTAAGTCTTAAGCAAGATTTGAACCCAGATCTCCCTCTTCAATGTGAGTATTGCTTAATAAATGCTTATTTCCTTCCTAACTCAGAAGATAAATCATTTAAATTTAATTTGGCCTTAATTTCTTCATTTGTAAAATGAAAGATTCGAACTAGCTGGCCAGAGATTCCTTCCAGCTCTCAACCTATTAAATTTTAATCCTAAATGGAACACTATTTATTCACTACACCAGAATGCTACTTGTTTGGAATTGTTGTTTATTCTTATATATTGTTTTCCTAACCAGATTGTAAGGCCTTCAGGTGTAGGGAAGAACTGATATTTATTTCTCTCTTGTCTTCCATCTCCTATCAAGCAAGCAATCAACGGACATTAAATAAACACCTATTGTGTGCAGAGCAATTGATGAATAAACATCTATTAAGCTACTCCTATGTACCAGATACTGCTCTAAGCTCTGAGATTACAAGGACCACAAGATATTGCCTGTCTTCAAGAAGCTCACTGTCTAATGGGGAGGCAACAAGCAAATACGTCCAAGCAAGCTATAGAAAGGAAAAAGAGAAAAAAAATATGGGAAGGCACTAGAATTAAGAGGCGGTGGGAAAGACTTCCTGTAGAGAATGAGATTTTGGTTGGGTATTGAAGGAAGCCAGGAGGCAGAGATTAGGAGGGAGAATATTCTAGGACTAGGGAATGGTCAGAGATAATTCCCAAAGTCAAAAGATAAATTGTCTCATTCAATGAAAAGTCAGGAAGTCATTGTCACTGGATTGAAAGTATGTGGTAGAAAATGCGGTGTGAAAAGAATGGAAAAGTAGGACAAGGAAAGGTCATAAAGGGTTTTACATGCCCAACGTGTCATTTTGTATTTGATCCTGAAGGGAGCCAATGGAGTTTAAGGGGTGTGTGTGTGTGTGTGTGTGTGTGTGTGTGTGTGTGTGTGTGTGTGTGTGTGTGTGTGTGTGTGTGTGTGTGTGTCTGTGTGTGTCTGTGTGTGTGTGTGTGTCTGTGTGTGTGTGTGTGTGGTGATGGTAATGGTAGGGGTGTGGGAGTGGGGAGAGATTCAGACATGATATAAATCACTGGCAGCTGCATGGAGGATGGACTGGAGTGGGGAGAAACTTGGGACTGGCAGAACTTTCAGTAGGCTATTTTAGTAGTACGGGCATGAGATGATGAGAGCCTGTACTAGAGTGCATAGCTATAATTTTTCGAGCTATTTACAAAAAAAAATTCACACACAATCATTGTCTTCTCCCATTATTGTGGATAATTTAGAATTAGTTGTCAAGTATAATTATTCCCCACTTTGGGTCCAATGCTATCCAACAGATATTCCTTACTCTGACAACCAATATAAATACACAAAGCAGACAACTGTTTAAGATGGCAGGGATAGTTGGCATAAATGAAAGACAAGTGTATCAGATGGGAGAAGGAGACAAGAGATGTTGCATTGGTGAAAGACAACTGTAGACAGAGCTCTGTAAATGATAAACCTTACAGGCACTCGTGGAGGGTGCTGGCTCATACCATTTGTGGGACATCAGACTAGGCCCTGTTTGGACCTCATTTTCCTCATCATGAAGATGAGAAGATTGGACTGCGTGGTACTTAAGATCCTTTGCAACTCTTGATTCTTCCAAAAGTAGTACATTATCCCCTTCTGATAGAAGAAGAAACTGAGGCTCAGAGACTAAAAATGGTATTTCCCATGCACACCCAGCCAATATCTATCAGAGCCATGCTTCTCAGCCAGGTCCCAAGATACCCAGTTCAACCCTCTTCCCACCAAGCCACGCTCCCTGTCATCACAGAATGCTCGCTGAGCACTAGGAGAATTATAATGAGTGTCTCCAGGCTCTGGAGAATAAACTTTTGCTGTCAGTAATCTCCTGGCAAGAGTGAACTCTAAGGTGTCGCTGAAAGAATGTGGAGCGGGCTGATTCCAGTAGGAGGGGCCGCCCGGCTGGACCCATGCTCTGAGGATTGCTATTGCAATCAGAAGGCAACCCAAGTCCGAGTTCCAGAGCCCTTTGAGGAGGTGCCAGGGCTGAAACATGTTTCCAATCATCAGATGTGATTTTGAGACAGTGTACAAGTTGCACTTTCATTCTGCCAAAGTGAAAGGAATGATGAGTTCAAAATAAAGGAGAGGCACCGCTATTCTGGAGGCTGTGCCCAGTGGGGGCAGCCAATGCCAGCCAAGATTAGGAGAATCTCCTCAATCCCAAAGCCTCACCTCTGGAAAGTTGGCCTAAGAGAGCATGCTACTCTTTCCTTGAGTTTTCTTCCAGGTGGGCTCCCTTTCCCTTTCTTCAGGCAGCAAAGAGGATGGAGCTGATATATTAGCAGGAGTCTGTTCCTCCAGTGTGTTTGTTGGCTTGGGGGGGGGGGGTAGCATCCTTAAGTGTTCAGTCTGGAAACAGCATGCATTTTAATACAGCAGAGGGTGACCTGCATTTTCAAACTGGAGAGAGATCTTAACCCTGATTCCCAGCTGTACTCATGAAGTTTTAGACAGAATGTTTTCAAATTAAACTGAGCCAGACATAGGGATGCTTTTTATCCATCCAGTGGAACTAGATTATTAGACATCATCTAGCATATGAGAAAGAGCATGAGGTCTGTTGTCAGAGGAACCGGGTTCAGGTGGAATCCCTTATGCAAAGAGTATGAGGTCTGGTGTCAGAGGACCTCGGCTCAAAAATAATTATTGGTATTTAAGATTCTTTGCAACTCTTAATTCTTCCATAAGAAGTCAATTATCTCCTTTTGGCTGATGAGGAAACTGAGGCTCAAAGACTAACAGTGGCATGTCGCATGCACACCCAGTCAATATGTATCAGAGCCACGATTCTCAGCCAGGTCCCAAGATATCAGGTAATTCAAATTATATTTGAACCCAGGTCCTCTGACATCAGACCTCATGCTCTTTACTGGTGTCTGGGAAGTCACTCATAGTTAAGGGGAACTACTTCTACTCCAGATCCTTCTTAGCTCTGTAATCCTGGGCAAGTAATTTAACTCAAACTCAGTTTCTTCAACTTGAAGATGAGTAGCTTGTGGGTGGCTAGGTGGTGCAGTGGATAGAGCAAGGGCCCTGGAGTCAGGAGGACCTGAGTTCAAATCTGGAATCAGATACTTAATAATGACCTAGCTGTGTGGCCTTGGGTAAGCCACTTAACCCCATTTGCCTTGCAAAAACCTAAAAAAAAAAAAGATGAGTAGCTTGGATGAGATGGTCATGGAGCTATCTTCTAGCCACAGAACTATGTTACAATGAACTGTCCTCATTAACATACTCTATAAAGACTCATTAATAATTATAGTTAATATTTATACGACTTTTAGGGGTTTGCAAAGAACATGTCAAATATTTTCTCATTTGGAGCCTCACTGCTACATAATGATAAGATGCCATTAATCTAATTTTACAGATGAGGAACTGAGTCCGAGAGAAATTAATGACTTGCTAAGAATCAATCACAACTATTTAGTGTCTGAGAAAAGATCTGAATTCAGGTTTCCTTGGCATGAAGTCTACCCATCCATCTACTATATCATGCTTTCCCATTATGAATACGGTCTAGAGATTGAGGCTGGAAACAGACTCTTCCCTACTTCTTTCTTTCTCAAGAATAACATTACTATCACGCTTTTCCTACAAGTCTCTTTCAAGCAGGTACTTCAAATAGTGTTGTCCCTGCCATTATTATCAGTGATAAATGATGTAATGTAAGGTTTGTAAAGCATTTTATGTATATTGTCTATTTGAGCTTCCCAACAACTCTAGGAGGTTGGTGTGATGAGGAAACTGAGGAGCCCAGAGATGAAGGGACTTATCCAGAATTACAGTAAATGTCTAAGGTGACATTTGAACCGAGATTTTCCAGGTCTCCAAGGTGATCGGTTTCTCCATTGTTGCCTGTTTAAGTAATGTTATTTCTAAATAGCAACTGAAGAAACTGAGGTTCAAAACCCCAAAGAAACCTTGATTATCTCAGTTCTTCATCTGTAAAATGAACTGGAGAAGAAAATGGTAAATCATTCAGGATCTCTGCCAAGAAATCCCCAATGGATCACAAAGAGTTAGACGTGAAAGGATTGAACGGCAACAACCTGATCCTAATAAATGTCAGAATTGGGACTTGAAGCCAGACTCCAAACGAAGCACTCCGAGAGTATACCACAGTTGTACTGATTGCCTGTTTTATATAGTAATCATAGAATCCCTGGAAGTACCCTTGAGATCATCTAGAAAGATTATTTGATAGGCGTGTAAATTAGGTTCCAAAGAGATCAACTGACTTGCCCAGAGCTCTGTGTGAGACCCCTGTGGTAGGCCTAGCAAAACATGGAGATAATTCATATTCTCAAGAAGTTTCCGCCCTGGTTCACCTGTCTCTTGGTCTGGGGGTTGGGAGGAGCTGGGGAATGAGGGCATGATCTGCTTGATTAAGAAAATTGGCTATTTGGAGCAGGTCTGTCCAATTTATTCCTTATCATTTGTCAAGGGAGCTGTTCCCATGAACCCAGGTGAACTTTGGGAATTTGAGGGTTTGTCAGCATCCGATTGAAGTGTATTGGGCAAAACAAATTCTGTGTGTTGGACACGTGGAAACTCTCAGAGCCAGTGGTTTTTAAATCTGCCAAGTGGTCAGGGAGTAAACACATCAGGGAAGAAACATGGGGCAGCTCCCCAGCAGCCAATGCACGCAAACCGAAAACAGACCCTTTGCAACTATCTGCCTCATGAGAGCCATATGACTGGAGTCAAGAAATATGCTTGAGGTGCCGAATAAGATGAGCCATCTCAGCGGAGGCTTGTGGGAGCAGCCCAGGCGTCTCCTCCCCTGGGGATGCAAGCACTAGCCTTGGAGTCAGGAAGACATTCTTCTTCATCATTGACTAACGACCCTTTGTTTAAGCAGGGTTAATTAGCTGTTTGGTCCCTGCTGAAAAAAAATCTGTATCCACATTATAGGTCTTCTGCTTTTAGGGGAAGCAGATTTCATCTGGGTCTGGTCTTCTGGTAGAGGAGAGGTCAGAAGGACAAGTATGGAACATTAGCCAGAGTCAGGTAGAATATTTCCTCTCAACTTTGGGTACCAGGAGAAAGATAAAGGATTATTTCATTCAGAAGGATGAGAATTATCAGGACACATTTATTTAGGCATTATCAGGGATGTTCCTTTTTTTTTTTTGCAGGCAGTGACTTACCCAGGGTCTCATATCTAGGTCATTATTAAGTGTCTGAGGCTGGATTTGAACTCAGGTCTTCCTGACTCCAGGACTAGTGCTCTATTTACTGTGCCACCCACCTGCCCCTTGGGGGTTGCTCTGGAGGGAAGATGGCAGAAGAGGAAGAGAAGGGTTTTGGAAGAAATAAGAAAGAAAGGGCCTCATGGACATGGTGTTGGAAAATTCCTTTGGTTGTGCAACTGCTGTTCTTCACAGAGTAATGTGAAATTTTGGGGTGTTTTTCCAACATGAGTTAGAACCCACACATTGCTGACCTCTGGGTCCCTAGAGACATCTTGGGGTAAGTCTACAAACCAAAGCTCCCTTCAGTATGTGGGAGCAAGAGACCAGGCAGCTGAAACCACCAGGCCAGCAACTGTTCTTGGAACCCTCCAAATGGGGGTACAGCCAAACTGATATCCCTCGGTGCTGTGTAAAAACATTTGCTCCCACGCTGGGACTCCACATTTCAGCTCAGGGCAAATTTTGCTTTTGAGAAAGGTGGGGGAGTGGGGAGAGTCAGGGAGAGTCAGATGTTGTTGAGATCCTCTTACACCTGGTGACGCTGGCATGATACCCACAGCTGAGGCTCTGGTGCTAATAGCTTCTCCCCTACAATCTGAATCAGTAGGCTCAGGTAAGTAAATTCTTCTCTAGTCTTCTTCATTCCAGGTGTTTCTGGAATTTCCTATTTTTAAAGTTACCTTTGGAAATCTTTTTTTCAAAAGACCTAATCACCTTGTGTACAAGGCATATCCTTCCAGGGCGATGTGTGGTGGTGTGACAGCTTGTAAGGGAAACCTGTCCTAGCCAGGAGCTTTCTGAGTGGGATTACTCCCTGGGCCCCTTTAACCTTCTCTAAGGATTTGTTAGGGCATGTCAGTTCTATACAGGAAAGAGGCCCCAGTAGCTAAAACTGGGAAGGCCAGTTCACTTGATACTGAGAATCCCAGTTGGTTCTTATAAGCAGCAAGAAAAGAGAAAGTAAGATCTTGGAGGATGGAGCTCTCTTTCTCCCTCTCCATGGTCCCTATCTCAATTAGTATCTCAGCACGGAATGTTCTTGGGGTTTCTTTCCCATAAATCTTTATTCTGGTTGCAGTAGCTTTGATAGAAAAAACAGGACACATTTTATCATGTCTCTTAGGCCAAGCTCCCAGTTTCTCATCTGCCCAGTTTAGTCATGGGGGTAGGGAAAGAGAAAGTTGCAGAAAATATTAACATCTCAATGCATATTTTTCTTGGGAAGTCTTGGACTGATTTTCACAGATTTAAAAAAGACTTGGAAAGAAATTTC
Source organism: Macrotis lagotis (assembly GCF_037893015.1). Classification (NCBI taxonomy): domain Eukaryota; kingdom Metazoa; phylum Chordata; class Mammalia; order Peramelemorphia; family Peramelidae; genus Macrotis; species Macrotis lagotis. Next base: position 220,023,203 of record NC_133662.1, read on the forward strand.
ACTGGGGGGGGGAATGAAAGATTAAAATGTTAAATGTCAGTCAATTCTGAAGTTGTAAAAGTGGTTTTAAGATAGGTGCTGGAGAAATGAAAGGCACCTAGGCAGAACACAGCCTAAGGGGAAAGATGCTGGCTAGTCAGTTCTCATTTTTATTGATTGACCTCCTCCCCCTGCTTGGAGTCAGAGACATAAACTCTCTCATCTGATGATAGAACTAAATCTAGAAAAGATCTCAGATCTTCTGGTCCAACTCTCATTTTTCAGATAAGGAAACTGAGACCCAGAGAGGTTTAAAAGACTTGCTTAGGGTCATACAACTAATATCTCACTCAGGATTCAAATCCAGAGCTTGATTCCCAAGGCAGCTAAACTACCATGTGAATTCAATTCCCCTCCCCCAAAACTGCTCACTTTGCTGCTACTGGCACTGTAGTTCAGTGGGAAGAGCCCCAGATAATGACCCAGGAGCCCTGAATTCTTGGCCTTACGCTTCTCTCTCCTTTCATATATTTTTAAATGAAAATAGAACAAAGTCATTTTAGGAAAATTGTGCCTCACTTTATCATTTAAAAAAAATTTGCAATGGTGTCCTCATCTAGTTAAGGGAGCTATTAGTAGTAGTTTCATCCTACTCAGGATGAAAAGTTATAGACTTTCTAATTCTAAATTTTGTATTTGGAAAATGGAGATAAGAATACCTGCCCTTGCTACTTCACTGGATTGTAGAAAGAATAAACAAAATATAACGCTGGACCAAAAAAAAAACACCAAAACAAAACAATGCTGGGTTTGGAGTTCCAATCCTGGTCAGAGACTAATTATGACCCTGGGTAAGTCATTTTTGTTTTTAATGTGCCTCGGACAACTCCATAGGGCTTATCTACTAAGTTATTGATGGATCAGATGTTCATAGAAGGAATTAGGTTTATGAATTGCAGATCTTTTCTGAGTCTGTAAAATGAGATCACGAATATAAAAACATTTTGCTCATCTGTTATGCATTACACATGTATGGGATTAGTTTGATCTCAAAAAAATGAGAAGGGAATAAAAACTTTGAATTTATTGGGGAACAACAGAGCAGAATAACTCCCTGTGCTGTCTTGGAATGGACTTCCTTCCCCCCCTTGTTTGTTTATTGCCTCTTCTCAGGATCTGCTCTTTCTCTTCTTTACAGAAGTAGAATTTGGCATCTCTGGAAACTTATGGTCTCTGTTCAACAAGAGAATCTAGTTCGAGAATCTTCTCTTTATATGCCCATACATTGATTTTCTCCAAAGGACTTATGTTAGTACTACTGAAGGGATGATCTTTGGATGGCATGTCAGGAATTGCTGGAAGATTGAGATATTGTCTTTGGAGACTTTTGGAAAGGGAGGAATTTTGAGACTTTGTTTTTGTTTGTTTGTTTTGTTTTGATTTTGCAAGGCAATGGGGTCAAGTGACTTGCCCAAGGTCACACAGCTAGAGAATTATTAAGTGTCTGAGACCAAATTTGAACTCAGGTCCTCCTGACTCCAGGGCCAGTGCTCTATCCACTGTACCACCCAGCTGCCCTGGGAAGACTTTTTAAGGTCCAAGAGTTTTTATGAGATCTGAAGTTTAATAAGTCACTAGATGACAAATTGAGAACCAAGGACAAGTCATAATAGTGGAGACAATTTTCAATGGCATCAGGTCAACTGAGATAGTTTATGTAAAGTACTTTGCAAACCTGAAAATCCTATATTAAAAAAATTACATCATTATTATTATCTAATGTGACAGGCCTAATCTGATGGAGAGTGGCTACATATTTGAGCAACTTTTCAGTAAAATGTGAATTTTACTTTCACCCCTTTACTCTCTCCCCTCTCCCATCAGTTGTCTCTTAAATTTCTCTCTTAAGTAGGTTGTACATTCATTGACAGTGTGTCATAGAGGAAAGAGGTTTGGGATTAGAAGATATGGTTTTAAATTCTACTCCTCTCATTTATTAAATTTTATGTGTGTGTGTGTGTGTGTGTATGTGTGTGTGTGTGTATGAGAGAGAGAGTGTGTGCGAGAGAGACAGACATACATACAGAGAGGAAGGGGGGAGGGAGAGAGAAAGAACCTCTTTTTGTGGGGGGGAGGGAGGATGTGTGAGAATCAGTTAGAGATGGAGGGAGAGAGTGTATGAGAGAAAGATGGATAGCAAGGGAAAGAGAGTGGTGAGAGAGACAGAGACCCAGAGAGAACCTGGGAAATTCAGTTAACCTACCTGGGTTTCAGTTTCCTTGTCTGCAAAATGAGGGAGCTGACCTAGATCAGAGGTGTTAAATATTCCCCAACTGCAGCTCAAACCAGATGAATGGAATTGGAAAATAATGAACAAAATAAATAAAAATACAATATAACATAGATAATGTTAAGGTGTGGTTTTCTAAGCCAATAAGCTGCTAAAAAGGGATTTTTATGTTTAGCAGACCCCATTCCTATTTGAGTTTGATATCAGAAGCCCAATTGATCTCCTAAGTCCCTTTCACCTCTAAGTCTGATTCTCAGAGCCAGAAACCTCTCTTTTCATGACCTGTGACCATCTCCATAGCCCTTATACCACACAGACATTCAACCGTACTACAGAAAAGTTTCAGTTATCCATCCTGTGTCTTTGGATGCACCAGAATCCCAGAACCGCAGGCTACTTGATTTTCACCTGAAAGAATGAAAATTACTCTTCCTAACTGAATGTTTCTTATACTGTTTTATATTTCCCGTAATGGCTAATGGGGAGAGGGAGGTTGGAGTGAATTGTTTTTTTTTGAGAGAAGTTAAGGATTAGAAAACAGAAAACCAGAAATGACTTGGTGATTGATAATCCGCCCTAGGAAAACCCAATTGGCCACAGTAAGGTGCCTGAAAGGGACTGACGCATAGGATGTTTCCAAAAAGTTTAATAAATAATGTTTTTTTTAACTGTATAAACTATAAATACACCATGCAATCCTTATAATTTAAAATAATTTACAGGCTGAGGTAGGGAGGGGCCTGGGAGAGTTCTGGGGGGCTGGCTGGGCCGGCTCAGGGTCTCCCGGTCTTCCTGCTAAGCACGCACACGCAGGCAGTGTCGATGCGGATGAAGCGCCAGGCCGCCTGCTTGCCCTCCATGGTCAAGGCCTTGACGAAGGTGTGCGTGGTGGTACAGTACGAGTTCCAGTGCTTGGAGTCGATCCCTCGGCACCCGCTGGAGACGGGTTTGGGGTCCCTGCACCTCGTCTCGAAAAAATACTGTTTGAAGACGTTGTTGTTGATGTTGACCTCGGCCAGCACCGTCACCTCCTTGCCCTTGATGTCGGTGGCCGTGTTCTTGTCCCCGACCCACACGCTGACGCTGTCGCACACGGAGAACTCGCCCCGGTGGAAGACGGGGTGCGCCGAGCGCCTGCCCCTGGAAGTCCGGTTGAGCGGGGCGCTGTCCGACCCCTCAGCCCCCAAGTCCAAGTCCTCGTCCGCGATCTGGGAATTCGCGAACGGCGCATCTGCGATGACGGGTGGGGGCTGGGTGCTAAACAACACTCGCGGGGAGCGCAGTCGCCTCTTTTTAAAAAGTTTGGGGTCCACGGTCACGTTCAGAGTCTGCCCCGCTGGCCTGCTCTCTACCGGCCCGGCAGGGTAGTGAACTGTGTCCGGATCGTGGCGGGGCTTAGTCCGCTGGGCTTGGGGAACGGGGTGCCCTGCTGTGCCATCGTCTTCCGTCTGGGGGGTTGCCCGTACGCCGATCAGAAAAGCTGTGATCAGAGCGTAGAACAACATGGACATCACTCTGGGCGCCTGCAGTGGGACAAAACAGGAGGTTACCATTGGTGGCCCCGAGGCTCCCCCAAAGGGACAGAAGCCGGGCAACTTGGGGGGCTGCCCTTTCGCCTTAGTTTTCCAACGGCATGCTAGGAAAGTTTTTCAGCATTCATCCCCTTGCAGTTTTAGAAGTTACACAGTTTTCTACCATCCTCTTTCCCCACCCTCCTCCCCTTAGAGGCAGACAGTGTTGGACTTGTGTTTAACATGTTTACATATTAGCATTACATATATGTACATAAACTACACATATTTTATGTATGAGGACTCATGGGATAGGAAGGAAAAACATTAGAGAAATTTTAAAAAGCAAACATCATATCCATTCAGATTCTGTGGCTTGTGTTTCTGTTTGTTTCCTTTTATTTACTCTGGATGTAGATATGGGTGCTATGGAGATAGTCTAGGTCATGAAAAGAGAGAGGGTTCTCACCCTGAGAATCAGATTTAGAAGTGAAAGGGACCTTGGGGATCAATAGGGCTACTCATATCAAACTCAAATAGAAATAGGGTCTACGAAACTGCATACGCATCCTTGCTGGCAGTTTATTGGCATAGAAAACCACAGCTTAACATTGTCTATGCTGTTCAAAACAGGTCTGCCAGGGTTGTCCCAGCTCTCTGGACTTGTGAGAGGAGCTGCATCCATCATAGCTGGTCAACTCACAATGTTGTTTTAAACAACATTGCAGACAGTGTTCTCTTGGTTCTGCTCCCTTCACTCAGCATCAGCTCACGTAATTCTTTCCATGCTTCTCTAAAGTCTGACTATTCATCTTTTCTTATAGAACAACAGTACTACATGACATTCATATACCATACTCTGTTCAATCGTTGTCCAGTTGATAGGGGCTGCCCTTTTCTAGGATAACATTGCTATTTCCCAAACTCCTCAGCTCATGTCTCCCTCAATGTCTCTGAAAAGACTTTATTTTATATCTAGGATATTTTCTTAGGTTTGCTTTAAGGATTGCAATTGTAATAATCATATTTATTATACTTATAACAATATAATATTATATTATTTTCTTTTCATCTTCACAATCCCATGCTTTATTATTCCCATTTTACAGAGGAGGAAATTGAGTTTGGGGAAGGCTAAATACTTGCTCAGGGTCACTGCTGGCAGCATTCAAATTCTGGTCTTCCTGATTCAAAAGTCCAGGGTTACCTGGTTTCCTTTAGATAAGGCATTTTTAACAGTTTAATTTGTTATGGATCCCTCCAACAGACTGGAAAACTTATGTATATCTTCTCAGAAGGGCAGCTAGGTGATGCAGTGGCTAGAGCATCAGCCCCGCAGTCAGGAGGATCTGAGTTCAAATTCAACCTCAGATACTTAATATTTACTAGCTATGTGATCAGGGCAAGTCACTTAACCCTAATTACCTCACAGTTGTCCTGAATCCTATCTGGCCACTGGACCCAGATGACTCTGGAGGAACAAGTGAGGCTAGTGACTTAGCATAGTCTCCTTCACTCAAATTTAATTCACATGCTTATCATGGCATCACCTCCCTGATGTCATGGTCTTCAAAAGCAAAGGATAAGTCATGATCTTCTCAGAATATCCATATATTTCGATATGGAATTCAAAGGTATTATATTGCAATAGTTATAAAAAAAAAGTTCATAGCCACCAGGTTTAAAATCTCTTCTTCAAATTTTCCTGTAAATGTTTCTTTTTAAAAAGAATATTTTAATTTAGATATTTTATTTTTATTTTATATGCTTCTGATAAAATTAGTTAATATTTGAATAATGCTTTAAGGTTTGCAAGAAACTTTATAAACTTTACTTCCTTTGATCCTCACACTTGGGAGGGTGGTACTAGTTTTCTCTCCAATTAATATATGAGGAAACTAAAATTCAGAGATGTGAATTGATTTGCCCAGTCTCACAACAGTTTATCTGAGGCAAATCTGACTGCAAGGTTTGACTTTATTTTTGTCTTGTTTTTCTAGAGCCTTATACAGTGTCTTTCATAATGTTGGCTCATAAGAAAGGTTTGTTAAATTGTATTGGATTATGTAAGAAGTAAGGGATTTAGTCTTGTGTATCCCAAGTTCTTGGTTATGCCAACATCCACTGTAGGCTATGATGGGAACATAGGGTGTTACTGGTGGTCTGGGCAGGAGGAGGAGTCAGGGACATTTTTGTGGCTTGTAGGCTGTGTTTTCAGCACTCTTCCCACAGAGCAATAAAAGGTCTTAGACAACCAAGGTCACCAGATTGGGTTGTTTTGGGTTTGTGCTACTTGTATTTGGAACATTTCTTGTCAAAGCTAGGACAGGACTTGGGTGTTCCTTTGGCAAATTTTGTAACTTGCATCCTCCATCTTCCCCCCCCCCAAACTCTTCTCTAAAGTTTTGTGCCTTCACTATCCCATGTCACCTTATGACAAAATTAAGAACTATCTGCTGTGGAGTTTTCTGGTGGCAAAAAATGTGTTTATTTATTTTTTTTAAAAAAGAGCCACCAAACCTAAAATGCTTCCTACTTCTTTGTTTGGTCCTAGGAGGCTAATGCTTGCCTTGCCTACTAAGCCTTCCCCCTGCAGACATGTGTGTCTCTTACAGGGTCAGGACTGTTATTCTTAAGGAGGAAATCTCAACTTCTCCCACTGCCTCAACCTGTGGATGTGACAGTGCCTCTTTTGCCTGCCTCTCTCTTGATCCTTTAGCTCATTTTACATAAGGACTCTGAAGCCCTGGTGGAAACTGGAAAAGGTCACTGGTTTCATACATATTTTATGACCTTTCATTCTGAAATGTTCTTGTCACCTTCCTGCAATTCTCAAGACAGAACAAGGGTTCTTAATCTTTTTTTTTGGGGGGGGGCATGGATTCCTTTAGCAATCTGATGAAACCCATGGACTCCTTGGAACGATGGTTTGTTTCCTATGTTTGTGATTGGGGAAGATGTTAAATAACAGAGGCTAGTGAAAATAATATCCAAGTTCACAGAGACACCTTGTTCCTGAAATCTATGCATGGACCTCAGGTTAAGAACCCCTACATTAAAGCTACACACTATTACGGAACTGAAATAGCCACAAGCTTCAGAACCACTCCTCCGAAGCTACAGGGCTCTGTGCTTGGTGATCATCCCAAGGACCAGTTTCTATCCCTACCTTAACTGCCTTACTGAATTCTACACTCTCAGGTTCAGTCCACTCTAGTATCAATCTAAACTCGGTTCAGAGATGAAAATCCTAGCATTGTTGATTTAGAGATGAAAAGGACCTTAAAAGCCATCCAAATTCAACACGCTCCTCTTACAGGTGTGGAAACCAGGACTTACAGAGAATGACTGGCCCAAGGTCATGTGAGCGATGAATGACAGAGATAATACCTATAATAAATATCCTTTCTGAATTTGTCTCACTTGTGATTGTTTTAACTCTAAACTATTTTTCACATTGATTTTCTCATTTAACTAGTCATAGAAACCAAGTTGGAAGGCATCTTGAGAAGTAGGGAATCCTCTCTACAATATATCTAACATCTTCCAATCCTACCTGCCTGGGTGGCAGGTAGGTGAGGGGTTATTATTACTATTTGAAAGTCGAAGGAAGAAAAAAAGAAAGTTGAAGGAGCTGACAGATAGAGAAATGAAGTAGCTCACCTAAGGTCACATTCAGATAGAGTAAGCACCAGAATCAGGGAGAAAGTTCAGATCTCCTAGTGTTCTTTCCATTGCACTAACCTGTCCTCCACAAGTCAATAACTATTTCCATTTATCAGTGATAAAGAAAAGATGTGAAGGGCGGCTAGGTGGCACAGTGGATAGAGCACTGGCCCTGGAGTAAGGAGGACCTGAGTTCAAATCCGGTCTCAGACACTTAATAATTACCTAGCTGTGTGACCTTGGGCAAGTCACTTAATCCTGTGTGCCTTGCAAAAAAAAAAACCTAAAAAGAAAGAAAAAAAAGAAAAGATGTGATCCAGTCCCTCTCCTACCCATTCAGAGCTGCTGCATTCAGAGTAAATGTGAGCTTTATATTGAGAAGATTAACCAATTCTAGATATAGGCATATAGGCTGAGCTTGAGGGCTTCCTGTGAGGAGGGCAGATGCTATGGAGACAGAAACAGGCTCAGATAAACCCCAGATTTTTTGCTTTTCTGGGTTCTGTGGGAACACTTTTCCTGACCTTCACTGCCCCCTGCCTCCCCTGACCACTTAGCCTCTTGCCATTTCAGTCAAAAACCCAGGTCTTTGTCTTCTTCCTCAGGATATCCTGAGAATGTCTAATAGGACATTCTCCACCCCCCATTTGGTTTTTATGAGGGGTTAAGTGACTTGCCCAAGTTCACTAGTATCACGTATCCAAGGATAGATTTGAATTCAGATCCTCCTGACTCCAGAGTTGGTTGGTGCTCTATCCACTGCCCCCTCAATAGGACATTCTTCACCCCCCTTTGGTTTTTATGCGGGGTTAAGTGATATCAAAATTACATAATAAGATAACTGGATACAGATGGTATTCTTCCTAAAATTGCTCCTGATTGTTGCACTGATGAAATGAGCAAGTCCTTTAAGATTGAACATCAGCCTCCTTACAGCTCTTGATCCAACTCATCATATCATGGACTGAAATTTCCCCTCAGGATTCAACTTTGTTCCAGTATCCTGACTTTCATCTTTACTAGTTTTGTGACTATGAGTGAGTTACTTAACCACAATTCACAATTTTTCTCTTGTATGAGATACTCTTGATACTAACCTCCTGGGGTAATTGTGAGGAAATCAATTTGTAATTCAGGAAATGCTGCAGTAATATTAGTGTCTTATAGCATCTGATGATAATAATAGTTGGCATTGATCTATCACTTTCCCGTTTGTAAAATCCTTCACATGTTATTTTGTATAGTCCTCATAAAAACCCTGCAAGTTAGATATTATTATTATCCCAATCTTAAGGATGAAGAAACTGAGATGCAGAGTACCAGTAACTTCTTTTGGGTCATACAACTAGTAAATGTATGAGGCAGCATTTGAACTCAGGTTTTCCTGCCTTCCTGCAATCCATCCTCTGTGACACACAGCTACTTCTTATATATAACCTTTGTTCAGCTCCTCCTGCTGCTCTGCTCTTAGGAATGGAGGTGACCCTGGGATTTTAGGAGCCAAACAATCTTACCAAGTTTGAAAGGAATTGGGTTTACGCCCAGTAACAGACTGTGTCTATAATCCAAGGACCAGCTAACTAAGCACAGAGACTCATCCCCAGGGACCTAGGCACTGCATGATGGATTTAAAAAAAATTTTTTTGGCTACAGCAATTCACAAAGATCATCTCTTAAGGACATGGAGAGGGGGGAAAGGGTGCAAATTATCCATAGGAGGCACATCTACACTCACAAAATTGGGGATCTTCAATATTATTGTGGTCATTATTATAGGTATGTCTAATCACATCTTTCCTCTACAAAAATGTAATATTCTGGAGGGCAGGAAACATATCTTATTCATAAGATAATAACTTTAGAGATAGAAGAATCCTCAGAGGACATTTGATTCAGACCCCTTATTATTCATAAGGAGTAAGGGAGGTTATATTTCAGTGTCAGAGGTCACCCAGGTAGACATAGCAGAGTTAGAATTAGAACCCAGATCTCTGATTTCAAAGCCATCTCACAAGGCTAGTACAGGACCTTGCATGTGGTAGGAACACAATATATAAGCTTCAAAGAATGAGGGGGTAGGGTTAGGGGCTAAAATAAACCATTGCCTGATTTCTTTTAGTTATAGTCTGATATCTTTCCAGCGTCATCAGGGCTGAAAATAATAAATTTTGTATTAATAGTGTCCTCTGGAACACATAGTAAAGTAACTGGGGGCAGAATATAATGAGGTGGGGAGTTTCCAGATGGTCCTTGGATATCTACAAATATGATAGTGACCCTGAATTTCCCCAGAGGTGCACACAGTCTGAACAAGACACAGATTTTCATCTTTAGTAACAGATAGATGATAGGGAAGCCAATAATCTGATCAGATGTCCTTTCCCTTTTTCATTGTCATTCCTGTCTGATTTAGTCTTGAGATACTGGAGCACTATATGGAGCATCATATTTAATTCATATTTTAACAAAGTCATTGGCAAAATGGACAACATCTGGAGCATAGGTTATCCATCTTTTTTTGTATCCTGAATCCTATTGACAGTCTGGGGAGCTCTTCCTACCATCACATTTTTTAAATGTACAAAATAAAACACATAGGATTGCCAAGGAAACCCATTATTTTAACATAATTTTTCATTTTCCATGTTCATAGACTCCCTGAAATCCTTTCATGGACCACAAGTTAAGACTTCTTGATATAGAGTATGATGATTGAGATAGTGAAAAGACTGGAATCCTGAAAATCAGTTGAAGGAATTAGAGATGTTTAATTTGAGGAAGAGAAACCTTGGAATGAGTTGACTAACGGTTGTGCTAGAGCTAGCTCATGCTGGCTCTAAAGAGTCCATTGTTAAAAAACTTGGAAAGACTTATATGAACGGGTACAGAGTGAAGTGAGCAAAACCAGGAGAACATTGTATGCAATAACAGCAATATTGTATGATAATTACTGTGAATGACTGGGTTATTTTCAATAATTTAATGATCTAAGAAAACCCCAAAGGACCCATGATAAAAAATGCTATCTCCTTCCAGAGAGACTGATGGAGTCTAATTGTGGACCAAAACATTTCCTTCCTTCCTTCCTTCCTTCCTTCCTTCCTTCCTTCCTTCCTTCCTTCCTTCCTTCCTTCCTTCCTGTTTGAGTTTTCTTCCACAAAATAACTAATATAGAAATGTGTTTTACATGATTGCACAGCCTCAGAATTGGGGGAGGGAAGGGAGGAAGAAAATTTGGAAGTCAAAATTAAAAATAACAAATATTGAAATTACTTTTACATGTAATTGGAGAAAATTAAATTTTATTAAAAAAAGAAAGAGCTCATTGTTAAATTTTCACCATGAACATCCACACTACAAAAATCTATAAATACTATAAATTGGATATAATTGCATTGTTTGGTTGATTGTCTAGATGCAAGAAAGTGAATAAAATATTAAGAAGGCAGATTACATGTGTGTACTGTGCTCACAGTATTCCCCACCCCCCCCAAGTTGATTGTTAAACATTTACCAGCAAGTTTCTGTCTTGACTGTATTCAGGTATATGAATGACTTTCATGTGGAATAAGGATTTGACTCCTTCCATTTGTCTCCAGAGGTTAGAGCTATTAGCAGTGGGTGGAAGGAACAAGGGGACACTGTGCTGCAGTGGACAGAGCACTGGACTCAAGAAACTCTCATTCAGATCTTGCCTTTAAGATATTTATCCTCTGACTGACCCTAAGCAAATCACTTGCTTGTTCTAATGGACCTCAGTTTCCTCACTTATAAAATGAAGTGGTTGGATTTAATTACAAACTCTAAGGTTCTCTAAGTTTTAATTCTGCACTCCTATGTGACAAATTTCAGACTTAAATAAGGAAAAACATCATAAAAAGGGGGAAATCTTGGAGTAAAGTCTGGATGTTGGAGAGGGGATCCCAGCCCAGGAATGGGTTTAGACTAAATGACCTCTGGGGTCTTTCCAACTCTGAGATGCTGTGTGACCTCTGGCAAGCAGAGAAGGAGTCAGTAGCATGGTTGGATTCCTAATTACCTTTTCTCTATTTTCTTGGTTCACTTGTTGACCTGGACATGGAAGTCCAGTGAATAATTTGGTAGTATTAATATCTAGTTAGTGGATCATCCAGACCCTGGGGTTTTGTGTATTCTTCCTTATATTCTTCCTTTCCTTCCTTCTGTCTGTGGAAACTGACCTTGGGATCCATCACCTTCCCCAGCTTTAATAATAATTATTAATAATTATCACTAATTGATATATCACTGTTTTTTCACTAAAATTTATATCATGATTGTTACAAAGTAACATGCCCTCTCATTTCAACTTTATAAATAACCCTATTGTTATCCCTACATTACACATTAGGAAAATGAGACTGAAAAAGATTAAGCAAAACTTGTTCAGAGTCATGGATTCTAGAAAGTGACTGAGATAGGTTTGGGACACAGGTCTTCTATAATCTCACGCTGGTGCTCCATCTACTAGTCTTTGCCTAACTTTTTGCATCACGCTTTCATCAGATGGAAAACATGTATATCCCATCATCAGTCTGGGTTTTTGCTCATCAGTTTTGATCAGTTTTGACAGGCAGAAACTTGAAACTCTTAAAGAAGGTCTGGACAGTCCATTCAACTTTGTTCTATTCCACCATTCTCCATTGTCAAGGATTCAGTTCAAATCAGTTCAATTCAACTCAATATTCAAGTTAGTGGCTCTCACCCTGGCTTGTTTCATGACCTTTAAAGAGGCCTTTAACCTTTGTGGGGTTTAGTTTCTTTACCTATAAAATGAAGCATTGTACTTAGAAAGGGATAGGATCCCTCTCCAATTCAAAACTCCAATCCTATGATCTCTGAGTCTTAAAGAGGTATTGACTTGCCAGCACTAAACTCTATAGGTAGAGATTTTTCATTTTTATTGAACATATCTACACATAGCTACAAGTGCTTATTAGCCCCTGGTGAGCTGTTTATGCATATGTCCATTTGGTGTTTTAAATGGGATTACAGAAAATATAGATGATTCATATAATTATTATAATTATAAATATGTTATATACAATATTATATGTACATATCTCTATTATATGTCATAGAAAATGGGTAATCCTGGTAGACATGCTTAAATTTAGAATTTGAGGACATCTAACCATAGTAGAAACTTGAATGAAATTAGAAATTTCAAATACTTTGAAATGTCCTGAGTATGTATCTCATAAGGTGGGGAAAGGGGTAGTGAAGAGAGATTTTTTTTCATCTTAACAGAAATTTCTTTAAAGTTAGGATAAAAAAGTTTTCTTGAGATTGTGGCATTATTGATTTGATCTTGTTATCCCTCTCCCCACCCCCTCCTACAACTCCAAAAGATTCTTTAAAAAAGTTTTTGCAATCTATTCCAGTGATATCATTCAGTAATCAGTTTGAAAAAAGAAATATTGTCTCCTTAGTTAGTGGTGAACAATGGAAGAAGTCCCATATATTTGTTTGTTTCATTAAAGCAAAGCAAAATGATCAGCCAATATGATCTCGTATCCTGCTCCACCAACCAATCTGAGTACTATCAAGACCTACCTGTGGGAGAGGCAGCTTGGGTGAATGATTACTTTCAAGACTGATTCTCCCTCAGAAATTCTTGTACAAAAAAAGTCATTTTTTAAATTCATCCTGTCAACTCTCTATGGCCCCATTTGAGATTTTCTTGGCAAAGACACTGGAGTGGTTTGTCATTCCCTTCTCCAGTTCGTTTGACAGATGAGGAACTGAGGCAAACAGGATTAAGTGACTTGCTCAGGGTCACACACCTAGTAAATATCATAGGAAAGATTTGAATTCAGGAGAATGAATCTTCTTGTCTCTAGATCTGGTACTCTAATATACTACCTAATTGTACCAGAAGACTTGGGTTCGAATCCTACCTCTGGTACCTACTACCTTTGAGATCTTGGACAAACCCGGAAAATGTAAGGATTGAAAAAGATGGTCTCTGATGCTCCTTTCCATAACAAAACTATGAATGAAATATTTTATTTACTTTGCCCCACCCTGGAATGGAATAAGTAAGATTCAAAGAAAAGAGGTAGGTCAGAATGCCCCACTGACTTGATCCTTACATCATCTTTCCATCATTCTGTCTGGAAGGGTTGCTATCTCCCTAGCTTTGCAGCTGATTGTTCAGTTTAATCAGTACTCTCCAATCATTCACATGGTCAAAGAACCTTGGCCAAAAAAAAATACCCTATAGATTCTTGTCCAAAATCCACTTTACCTGACTAGATAACACATCCGCTGGATGGAACTTGGCAACTGGCCCACATATTTGTACAGGGCTTGTGGAACTAATAGCACCAGAAGACTTGGCAAAGATGCTGAATGGGAGGGAACTATAGAAGGGAACAAAAATTTCTGCTAAAGTCAAGTAAGAGCCAAGAACTATGCTAGTGTTTTCCAGTTATTCGACTAAGGAGCTAGGAAGACTAAGTGTTAAAGTGAGAGGAAATTCGTGCTGTTAAATGAAGACCTTTTTCTCCTCCTCTTTTTCTGTCTTGCTATTTGTCTCTCCCTCCATTCTTAGAAAGACTGAAGGATCACTCACTTTTTCTAATTTTTCATTCTCTCTCTCTCTCTCTCTCTCTCTCTCTCTCTCTCTCTCTCTCTCTCTCTTTCTCTAGCTTAATGGAACAGACTCTTTTGAAGTGTAGATGGTTCCCGATGGTCAGTAAGAAAAGTTCTAAGGCTCCCCTTAATATAAATTTTAGCATATTTGAGCTGAAAGTGTCCTGTGAGGTTATTGTATCCAATTGTAATTGTGTATTAGAGATAAGGAAAGGGAGGTTAAGAGAAGAAAGGACTTGTTGAAGTGATTTCTAGTTAGTTCTAACTAGTCAGTTGTACATGTATGATTTGAGCTATGGCTTGCAGTTCTAATGTGCTGTGCATTCTCAGGTATATGATATTAGAACAGAGAAGGGATTAATAGAATAAAACCCAAACTCACCACTGCTTCTCCTCCATTAGGTTTTATTGGGAGATCTAACACTGGAGATGTGCTCCTTCCAAAGGAAAACGATGTAACTCAAGTCTCCTATTTAAAAGGCTAGTAACTGATAGAGTAAAGGTATGCTTCCCTAGCCTTCAACATTCAGATATATACTCAGCCAAGTATTCTATGTTACACAGATATTTAGATAGAGGGAAATTATTTAGAAACTCTTTTTTTTGCTGCATGCAAATATTGGACCTAATGTAGATATAACCTAAATAACCTCTGAGAAGAACATTTAAAAGCCTGAGAATTCAACACAGGTGGCACAGATGCCCAGGTTGTATGTCCTTGAGCTCCTCCAACTCTCTTGATCATTCCTAGAACATGTATGCATTCACTGAATTAATGAAAAAAGAATCTATGATCTCCTTCTACAAAATAAACCCTGAGATGGGTGAAGGGAAATTCGGGGAGGTTCTAGGTGAAATAAATGACCTCCAAAGAGCCAAAGTCAGCTTTGAATGAATGAGTGGACTGTTTAAGAACAAAAGGCCCTGACTTTGGACACCATGCCCATGGACTCAGAGTTTAAAGGTAGAATGGCTTGGGCCCATGTGATGCCAGGAGAGATGGGGTTAGCAGGAAGACCTTTAGGAAAATCTTCTCCCAGGCAGGTCTGGAGACCTCTTATATATGCTTATATTAGCATAGACATGTCCTTTCACATCCAGTTCATAATCCAGGTCCATTCTAAACAGCACTTGAGCTCAGAAATATTCCTTTTCCTCAGTTTTAGGCTCATTCCACAGCTCTTCAGTTACTTTCTGGGTTTCTTCCTTGCCATGAAAGATGCCGGAGGTGTTTGAATGATTACATGAGCTCTTACCTCAGTGTGGCCTGGACAGAAAGCTGCTCCACGGGGAAAGCTTTTATTGGGTCCAGACGCTGAGCTGCATTTGGGTCCAGCATGCCATCTGGCCCCCTCAGACTGCACAGCCAAGGGCCAGTGGAGTCTCAGGCCCGGACTCTAGAGGAGGAATAGCATACATATCAGATATAATATCTCATTGGAATCAGAAGTCGGAATCCCTGGTATTCTCAAAACCCCAAATAAGGTGAGATTGCCCCCAAAGGACACTTGTGGATGGGGGGGGTATGAGAGAGAAGAGGGAACAATTGTTCCTTTGCTCCCAGAAACTCTATCCTGTAGTCTGTGGATTGGCCGAGGCAATGTTCTTGGGAGAGAGGGTTAGTCTATGACCCTTGTGTCAGGATTAATTCCTTTGGTTTGTTCTTGGGCATGGTCCATGACTACTTTTATACTCAACAAAGTGACTTCAAATCCAACAACAGATTCATGTGACTGAAGACAGAGGCACCCTTATCAGATGACAAAAATGAAAATCATTTTATATGCTACACATTTGCCGAAATACAGCCAACTTTGGAACAGTATAATGAGGGTAAATCAAACTGAAAAAAAAAATGTCCAGACAATTCAGAACAAGTCAGTGCTTTGAAGAAAACTCAGATGAGCAATCACAGCAAATTAAAAAAAATGCAAGTATTTGAGTGATAAGGGTAAATTTATTTATGAAACTGTGGCAGAAATACCAGAGGACCAGGTCAAAGTTCAAATTTTAGGAATCTAGAGATAGAGGGAGAGGACAAAATGACTGAAGGGGCAGGGGTATCATTTAGTCTTTTCTTTATGTGAATACTTATGGAATAGTTCTTTATCCCCCTCTTTTCCCTCAAGTAATTATTAAAGGTTTAAATGGGGGTGGAGGATGGGAAGATATTAGAATGGTATTCTTTCTCTTCCAATCTGTATTTTTTTATTCAGAAGTAAAAATGATCGCTCCCATCCTGCTTCTTCCATCTTTTTCTTTCATCATTTTAAGGACTTATCTTTTCACCCTGCCTACAGGAAACCTTCTGGGTGAATATTTTTCCAATGCTAACACAAAAGAATTAACTAAACGTTGCAGAGTATGTGGTGTCCATGTACTATAGTCCTTTTCATCCTTGGAAGTAACACCCCAACTCTGTGGTATTTATAATAAACCTGTAAGATAGGTGGTATGAGAGCTGTTATCTACATTTCACAGAAGAGAAAAAATGGAAGAATTGAATATCCTCTAATCAGAAACTGGGAATACCTCCTCCCCTTTCCTTTCTCAAGCTCTGAAATTTGGTTTGGCCTTAAGAAATGATTGAAACACCTCTGACTCTTAATTAGGTTTTGGGCCTAGAGGGAACATCTATCTGGCAGTCTTTAGAAAGAGTCCAGGTGCTCATGTGGAAAAGACATTGAATTCAGACTGTTCCAAGTTGGAGGATGATTTCTGAAGAGGGTATGTTCTAGGTAGGTATTGAGGTAAACAATCAGAATTTATCTACTTGAGGGAAATAAGATATGGGCAGTCAAAGTGGAATGGGGTTGACCAAACTTGACAAAATCATCCCCATCTTCCACACCTCAATGCAATAAATTCCTTCAGTGGGCCATTTTCCCAACTCCAAACATTTTGTGGACCTCAATGCATTAAAGTTGAATCCAAGATAGGTCAGTATAGTGGGGAAAAAACTCTTAGCATCCGAGTAAGGATGACAACAATTGTGTGAAGTAGTTGTTATGTTCATGTCGATTTTTTTTTAGATGAGGAAAGAATGAGTACACAGAGACCCTTTGGCCAGAGTCAAACCACTAGTGTCTGAGGGAGAATTCAAACTTAGATGTTCCTGACTCCAAGTCATATACTCTTTCCACTAGGCCATTTTTCTGTCTCTATACAAATAAATAAAATTCAAGTAAGAGAAATGCATAAAAGAATCATGAAGTACCATGGGAATAGATGTGGGAGAAATTAGTTCTAGGGTTTTATAAATTTTACCTGGGTCTTGAAAGAAAGGTAGAGTGCCAACAAGTTGAGTAAGGCTTGGGTGGGAGAAGACATTTCAGGTGGAAGGAATAGATGTGGAGTTGGGAAAAACTGAGGCATTTGAAGGATGGCAAAAAGTCTCATTTGCCTCTTCATTCTCATTTTAAATGGACCAAGTTGACTTTTGGGTCACTTTAACATCATTGAATGTGAACCCCTTTGTAAAATCTATAGTCCTTTGGTAGAGTTATTTCTGTCACTTAAGTGTATTTTCTGAGTAACTGCAGTCTTGTATATTCTTGGATCTTCAGGGAGGTATGTCTGGTGGTACAAAGTAGGCAAGAACATGTTATCTATATAGTGCAGTCTTAATAAAGGGATGGTTATCATCCCTTGATGATGAATTTGACACATCCTATCAACTGATGCTGAAGAACTAGCAAAAGCATTTTTTTTGTTCAAATGATCCACAACAGACATGGGAAAGACCCTAGATTCTCTCTCCAAGTGGTTTATGTTAACAAAGTTTCTTGGGCACCTTCTTGGACTCTAAAAACAGATTAGCCATCAGATCCAGGATTTACAGGGATTGTTGAAGGGGAGAAGGTGGATTTAATAGGGGGGAATACCTGTAAGCCAAGGATACTTGTATGTATGTGTGAAAGAGAGAAAGATATAGAGCATTCTCCCTAGGGTGATTGGTAGTATCAGTTGACTCCAGGGGCCATCCTCTTTTTTTATGATACTAATAATGATGGAAAGCAAAAATATAGATTTTGAAAGCAGTGAGTCCCAGAAGTCATGAGTCCTGAGCTCTAGATTGGGCTCTGTCATGATTAGCTATGAAATCTTAAACCTAATTGCCTCACCTTTTAATGCCCCTTGATTCCTCCCCTTTAAATGGGGAAGAAGAAAGGGGTTGATTGCACCAGAGAATATTTACATTAGACCCTGGAACCAGAATAACATTGACCCTTTTAGCCTAAACTAGATGATTTTATTTCAAATTCAGCTGAGAGGCTAAGGCAAATAGCAAATATTTCAAATTAATATCCTATTTAAGTCAAATCTTAATAGAAATATCAGTTTTTCTGCTAGTTATTATATCCAAGGAATGAATGAAGGTCATGTGACTGAGGCCAATTTCTCATCTCTGCCCTGACTATACATTTATCTATTTCCTTTATTCCAGTAGTTCTCAAGTTATTTTGATCCAGATTGTAAGATATCATGGGCCATCTCCCATCTACTTTCTACCTATTTCCTCTCAATGTATTCCCCTGCCTGCCCCTCCAATTCTCACTGCTGCAAGAAATTCATTACTGGTAGAATAGAAAGACTGACATTGTGATGGAATGTTATTGAGATTTATCATGAGTAAATTATCAATTTATTACAGAAACAAAAGTAGACATAAGAGAACTGGGGCTATCTCACAGATGCTTAGAGATACCTATACTGACTTTTTTGACCCTTTCAAGGTATAGTAGAAAAGAACATTGGATCACAAAGGGAGTTTATCATTAGAATAGGAGTTTCTTGAGGGCAGGGGCTTTTTAAAAATATTTCTTTGTATTTCTAGTACCTGACAAATATTAAGTGCCCAATAAAATGTTCTTTGTTTGATTGATTTTGATCAGTTCAGAAGGCTAAGGTTTGAATTTACTCTTTGTCATCTGTTACCTTGGTGACTTATAACCAATCTGGGCTGCAAAGGAGAATAGACTTAGAGCTAAAAGGGATCTTAGAGGACCCCCCTCATTTTATAGATGAGGAAACTGAGTCCCCGAGAAGGGAGGTGATTTACTGGTGGTCATATAGTTAGCAGACAGATTGGGATTTTAGCTGAAGTCTTTTCCCTTCAAATTCAGCATACCACACTACCTTCATTTCCTCATTTTCAAAAATGAGAATGTTATTCTTAGCTATCTAAATTCTATTTTCTTTAGATCTATTTTCTAAAAATCTGCTGCTTTCCTTAATTCTTAATCACATATATACATGTATGTTAATTTGCACATATGTTTGAAGATTACTATTCATATGTATGATTAAAAGTCAAGGATTTAGGAAGTTCACCAAAAATGACCTTTAGATTGACCTTTCATCTTTCTTCCTTTTCATATGTTTGTAGAGTGAATGCTTGGCAGTGTTGCCTAGCTCAGATGGTGGAAAGCTTCTAAAAAAGCAGTAGTATAATCCTAATCAGGAAATTAAGAAAGTTGGATTCAAATCCAGGTCCTCTAACATCTTCATATAAATGTAAAGCATGTTATCTCTCACTGGAGACATTCAGACAAAGACTGGTTACCCCTTGTTGGATATAACCTTCCTGGGTGTCAGTTTTATCTTCTAGAAAAATGAGGGGGTTAGACTAGATGACTTATGGGGTCACTTCCAGCTTTATCATCCCATCATTCTGTGATGCTATGATTTCTAAGTATGAAGAAAGTTGGTACTTTTGTGGGCTGAGGAAATGCTACATCAATGTGCTTCTCTAGTTCAATCCAAGGATCTATGATTCCACTCATCTGGGACTTCCTTAGCCCACTTAGAACTCCTGTAGCTAAAAAATATTGTCAAGTGGGGGCTAACCTTCTGGTGATGAATCTCTGAACTTAGAGAAGTTAGACTTCAGATGAGTTCATTTGATTTTACTTGCTGAATCTTATACTTCTTTGCCATAGTTTCAAGAAGCCAGGGTTGCCTCTATGCCATAATAATGATAATATTAATCTGATACTTTAAGATTGGCATAGTGCTTTGTAAGAATTATCTCATTTTTATCCATATCTCTTTTTATAAGCAAGGTATGAATTCATTTAGAGTTTTTAAATGTGAGCCATTAATATATAATTATTATTGTCATTACCATCTCCCAAGTCCCTCCCTCCTTTCTTTATTCTTTATCAATTCTTATTCAGAATACATGGTTGTGGGAAGATGGGGATAAAATTTGGACACTTTTATTCTGGAGGTCCAATTCATCTTTTAGTCTAATCTTCCTATTCTCCTTATTTTTGGCCTAATCAGGAATTCTTTAGTATGGAACCTGACCATGAGTTTTGCCAACTAGTGGGCTTCTTAATTTCATGGAATTAGAAAAAAAATCACTTTGGTTAGTTTCGACTGATTGCAATGTTTGAGAAAATACAACATGTTTAACTATCTAGTGGTTTTGGCACATCGAATAGGAAAATAGCAGACCTGGTACCAAGGCCTTGGGAAGGCATTAAGAGCTCAGAAAATTGCTTTGTTTTTCAACAGACAAAAATTTTAAAATGGACAGTTTCAGGGTATGTCCCTTTCAAAGAGAAATGGTCCAATGGACTCCTCAGGGGAGATCCTGGATCTATTTCAGAAATACTTGCCAGCCACCATCAGCCGCCCCTTGGGTCTCCCCAGAGAAAATGCAGCTTAAAGGAAAGGCCATTGTGGTTGGCTGACCTTGAAATTTCAGATTCAAAGGGACTTTGATGTGCTTGTGAGTGGTTTGCTATTGTTAGAGGCTGTCCACAGAGGGCATGTTATTTACCTGACTGGCCTCATGGTATGTGTAGCAGCCTACACTACAGAGAAATGGTCATAGAACAATGCTATTAATGTGGTCAACACAAAGACAGCTAAACACAAAGCAGTCTGCCATGAGGACAGTATATTTTTGTAAGCCTCCACTGCTGAAATAGTAACCCTCATCATGGAGCCCATCAGCTTAGTAATACTAATGATATATCTATAATCTCTTCAGCAGTGCCAAAAACAATCCAACAATTTTTCAAACTTCTTTGAGACCCTAAGAAAACATTTCCTTGGTTCCAACTGGCTGATCCTTAAACCACAAGAAAGATCTGTTTCAGTTATGTTTTTGGCCTTTCTCTGCTCTGTACTTTGTGTACTCATGACTGAGAGTAAATGACAACACCCTGTCAAAGGGGACCACTCAGGTTAGCTGGTGGCCAGGTCTCCATTGGATGATTCCAGCCATAGACATCAAGGTTGAAACCAAAGTGGCATCTTGACTGGCTGCCCAGGTCCTAGCACTGTATCCCCACTGGTCTGATCAGATTAAATGTCCTTAGTTTTGCCTTTTCTTTCTCAGTGTGAGGTATGTTTTCCAAGCAATAGGTCAAGCAGTGTTACAATACATAAGCGTATAATGCAATTCAGATGTCATTTAAGAAAAATCAAGGGAAGCTGCATCCTTTAAAAAGATCAGGTCATAACAGACTGCCTTCTGTGGGGGGTGGGGGAAGGGAAGCAAGATTGGGGAAAAATTGTAAAAAATTCAAAATAAAAAAAAAAAGAAAGGACAAGTGCAAACAAACAAACAGAAAGATCAGGCCAGAATCTAACTTAAAAGACATGTAGACTTAAGGGCTTTCTCAAAGCCAAGACAGTAAGTTTCACAATTAAAGAATTTCAATGGGGGGAGTGATGGAACTTGCATTTAAATATTTCAGCCATGAGGCTAGCACCTTTGTTCCTAAAGACATTCTAAGGAGTGATGAATTGTCTGCTAGAACCATGGGACTGTTTCCACTGAGAAAATTCCAGCATATCCCCATCCTCCATACTACCTTGTGTCCAAGGAAAACATTGAGGACCCATGTCCTGAGCCTGGTGAGCATCACTCAGCCCTTGGGACAGTCAAACTAAATTTTGACTTTACCCATACCCTTCTGCCCCAAGGATTCTACTGAAGGCACTTGGGAGCAAGAGTTGACATAACATCTTTGATGCCTTTCCTGTTTCTTGCTAAGATTTCTTGGCATGTCCATTCACTTCACACCCAGAAAATCTGACTCAAGGCATGAAAGAGATAACTTGGTCCCACTCTGCCCAGACATGCTTCTCAGGCAGATCGTGGGTTATTTGGGGCTAAGATAAAGGACAGGGAAGGGAGGTCCTCTTCTAGAAATGAAGAATTTCCTCCCCTAGCTGCATTTGTCTGGAGCCCTACATTTTAGCTGCTTCCCGTGTATCATTTTTTTTTTTTACCAGCCTGAGTCTTAAATTGGCTCCTTCTTCCCATCCTGTATGGCATGTGCCTCATGGAGAATGGTGGAATGTCAGCCAAGCGGTTAACTCTAATGAAGGACTATTTGAAGGGGTATTTTTAAGCTTAGGTAAAGCGGAGCTCTTTCATTATCTCGGGAGGAAAGGTCAGAGGAGATGGAAACCTGCTGTCCTTCTACAGTCATATGATTCCCACGTAATTACATCTCAGAATATTCCCAATCTTCTAGCATTTCTCCTCTGGGGTTTCATTTGACCATGACATCGTGAACAAAAGGAAAAACTACACACCAGGGGAATTCATCGAGGGGTTAACAAGAGCCCCACAGTGTGCATCTGTCTCTGGAGGCCCCAAATCTTTTGAGTAATAAGAGAAGGCCAGAGATTGAGAGCAGATTGTGTTCGCCCTTCCCCTCCTCTATACTCAGTGCACACCTACAGGATAAAGAAAATCCGCTGGTAGTTAACCTGTTATTATCTCACATTTAACATTGGGGAAAATGTGAAATAGAATTTTGATCTTCAGTTATTTCAGTTCTGCATTACCTTAGTTCATCAAGTCTTAGAATTGGAGGATCATGATCTAAGAATGGAATGGGATTCATTTAATCCAACTTCCTTATTTCTCAGATGAGGAAACTGAGGCAGGGAGTTTCAATGACTTGCCTCTGGCCATACCACAAGAAGGAGAATTTGAATCCAAGTGTTCTGACTTCAGAACCAATGTTCTTTCCACTATAAAATGGCTTGGAATTTTAGAATTATCTAATCCAAAGTCTTTATTTGGCAGATATGAAAATTGTAGGTTCAGAAATTGTCAGAGCCGGACCTGATACTCTGACAATTTAACTTTCAATTCTGACATTCAATTAAACAATTTAAGTCCCCGTTGTCTAGAGCACTGCGATGGGTATGGAGGAACATACAAAAGTTTAAAAAGACTAGTACTGCCCCTCATGAAGTTTACAGATAAGACACATGCACAGGCAATGCCATGTATTATAGTAAGTAGTAATAACGCTGACCATCAGAGAGAAACCAGAGAGGACAGTATGATGGTAATATAAGAGAGTGAAAAGGATCACTGCCTGGCAGTGGGGGTGGGGGAGGCAAGGGGGAAGGGAAAGAAGACCAAAGGAAAGCTTTAGCTTGGAAGGAAGTACCTGAATTTGCCTTTAAAACATAGATTCATGGACAAAGAAGTTGCTGTTCTGGTATGCTGTGTTTCACCCCCAAACTAGTCACCTCCTCTGAGCAGGAGAGATGATTTGCTATTTGTACCAACATTGGGTTGAAATTGTTGACTGCCCATGCCTGGTGTCTCCTCTCTGTAACTGGGAGATACAGGCAAAGATCTTGCAGCTGGGGTGCCATTATCTGTAATCACTGAAAACAAAGATGCTGAGTAACCGACTTAAAAATTATTTTTGAAATGACCCATTTTTGCTTCATTCCTAGGCAGTCAGTCACATTGCTATTTGGGAGATGCACAGATTCCATTCATCATATGACTGTTAGAGCTACAATCTTAGGCACTAGAGGAGCCAGTGGACAGTATGGCAGAAAGGATAGGGCGCTGGACTTTGAAGTGAGGGTGAAGTAGCTTGCAGCACACTCATATCTTACTCATCTCTAAAAAATCCCTTCCTTGATCTGACTATCCTCAACTAGTTACTGTCTTTATCTTTCCTCTGCCCTTGACTAAACTCTTTGAGAAAGAGATCTACGGGAGGTGTTTCCACTTCTGTCTCTCTTGATTCAAACCTGCAATCTGGCATACAACATCATAATTTAAATGCAACAGCCCACTTCAAAGTTAATAATGATTTTTTTTTTTTTGCAAGGCAAATGGGGTTAAGTGGCTTGCCCAAGGCCACACAACTAGGTCATTATTAAGTGTCTGAGACCGGATTTGAACCCAGGTACTCCTGACTCCACTGCGCCACCTAGCCGCCCCAATAATGATTTCTTCATTGTCAGATGGAGTGGTCTTTTCTCAGTCTTTGAAGCTTTTGACACTGTTACCCTTTTGAACTGAATACTCTCTCCTCATAGTTTTGTGACTAAGCTAGTCCTCCTCTTACCTGACTGACAACCTTCCCAATCTATTTTACTAGAGGAAACCTATTTACTAGGCAAGTCTATTAATCATGGATGTTTCCTAAGCTTCTGTCACAGGCTTTCTTCTCTTTTTCCTCTTTACCATCCAACTTGGTGATTACACCAGCTCCCATAGATTCAGTTATCATTTCTTTCTATGGATGGTTATCAAACCTATATTTTCAGCCTTAGTCCCTCTCTCCAGAGTTCTTCTGTCACATCACCAACTGACTTTTGAACTTCACTAATCGTTATGTTCTGTAGACATCTGAAACTCAACCTGTACAAAATAGAATTCATTATATCTCTCCCTCACCCTGAAACTTCCCTCCCCACCCCTTCCCAATTTTCCTTTGACTATCAAGGGCACCACTATCTTCCCAGGCTCACAACCTTGATGTTATTATTAACTTCTCACACTCACTCCACTCATCCAATCTGTTGTTAAATCTTGTCATTATCACATCTCTTGTAGACATCTGCTTTTCTGCATTCATACATCCATTCCCTGGCACAGTCTGGAAACTTCAGGGATTTTTGCAATAACCTTCTTCTTGGTCTTCTTATCCAAAATCCTTCCCTATTTCAATCTATCATCCATTCAGCTGCCAAAATGGTTTTCCTAAAGTACAGCTATGTCCTATTCAATAAAGTCAAGTATCTTTCTATTGCCTCCAAGATCAAGTATAAAGTCTTCAATGTAGTTTTCAAAGCCCTTCACAACTTGAATTCTTCCTGTTTTTCTTATCTTCCTTCATTGTGTTCCCTTCCATTCATTCTACCATCCAACTACACTGGCCTTTATTCTTCCAAATCATGGCTACCTGACATGCCTGGAATACTCTGCCCCTTCATGTCCACCATCACTGGCTTTCTTCAAGACTAAGCTCAAATCCTGCCTTTAGTTATCTTCCATTTACATGTCATTTCTGTACCTAATGGCCTACAAGTTGTCTCCCCCATTGGGATGTGAGACCCTTGAAGGCGGGGGTATGTTTAACTTTTCTTTGTATACCCATTGGTTAGCACAATGCCTAAAAATGTTGACATACTGTCACTAGCTTTGTGATCCTGGGTAAATCACAATCTCTCCATGTTTCAGTTTCCTTATCTATGAAATGACCAGATGGACATGATGCACTCTTAGATCTTTTTTCCAGTTCTAAATCTCTAGGGAGAGAATCCATAGCATACTCCTACTTTCTGATACCTTATCATCAGTAAATAGTTAAGTGTTCCTTTGAATTCACTACTTTTTCCCCCCTTTTTGCAAGGCAATGGGGTTAAGTGACTTGGTCACATAGCTAGGTGTGTCTGAGGCTGGATTTGAACTCAGGTCCTCCTGACTCCAGGGCCAGTGCTTTATCCACTGTGCCACCTAGTTGCCCCTAGTTCACTTAACTTTTGCAAGAAGATAGCCAAATTCAAAATACTGCCCAGTAGTGCAGGGAGCTTGGAGAGCCTCTGCATCAGAGATGTCAGACTCTCAGCAGGTTCCCATAAGACTCTAGGAGTCCAACCAGATTAAAATACAATTAAGAAGTGTTTAACAAACTAAAAAAAATGCAACATTATATTATTTGCAGACACATTAACATGGATCATGTTATTTTTGTGGTTTTCTAAGTCAACGTTAGACCTGCAGGGAGGCATCTTTATTTGCGTTTGACACTACTAGTCTACACAGTTATTCTAGGTCATTCAGCAAAAGCAGACGGACTTAGTAATGAGTTACTGGAACTGACTCCAGGGTTACTGGAAAACCTGCTTTTCATGTTGGCTTGGATAGCCAGGCCTGCAAACTGTACCAAGTACTTTGGAAAATAGAAGAAAGCTATCTAGGCAGACAGAAGACAGGTGGATGGAAAGCTTTTGGCCAGTTAACTTTTGATGAGCAGAGACTCTGAGGCATTAATAAGGCCTTATTTCTACTTAAACTTGAGTACTTAAAAATGCACACAGGTGCTATGGAAAACTCATTGGACTCTCTCTCTCTCTTTCTAGTTTTGTCTATTTTTTTGTCCATATTTTCCATGAATGAAGAATGCTATGCTCTGTCTCAGTCTCTGGCTGTATGCTGGACCCCCTAGAAAAGGCAGATGCCTCATTGTTTAGTTACAACCCATGATGTGAGACAGAAAATGAAACACACACAGACACACACACAGACACAGACACAGACACAGACACACACACACACACACACACACACACACACACACACACACACACGACAGCGAGACCGGAGATTGTGCAATCAGTAATGAAAACCATTTGTGAGAATTTTCCCTTCTGTCTGTATTGAGATCCCTGCTGAGTGGGGGCCCAGACTTGCATAGGGGCCTTCTAGTGACTAGCTCCCCAGCTTTGACTTCTAAGATAAACAAATATGTGAGCCACTGGACCAGATACTTTTTGCTAGACTGCCAAGCCTGATCCTCTCTTCCCTATCCCAATCTTCTTAGACATTTTCCACTTTCTACCCCATGGACTGATTATCAGCCCATGCATTAATGTGTATTTATTGCAGTTATTTTATTGCTTTTTCTCCCTGGTTGGATTTTATTTTGAAGCAGACGACATCCATCCAAGATCCCAGAACAAATTGTTTCTGAGGTAGAATGGAGTGGCATTTAACATTCCTCCTCTAACTTAATACTTAAAAATGACAAAGTGAATGTATTTCTTTTGGGTTTATGAGGCAAATTTAAACTTATTTTCTCCTTTGATCCTCATACCTTGACCTCTTTCTGCCTTTTCAATCTCCTTGAGTCTTCCTCCTTGCATGTATTCTAAGAACACTGTAGCTATTTTCACCCCCATTTTAAAGGTGCAAAAATAGAGACTCTAAGTGATTGCATTACTTGCCCAGGTTGACACAAGTGGTAGATGTCAGAGGCAGATTTTGATCACAGATCTTTTTGACATCAAGCTCAGTATCCTTTCCACTATGTTACTTTTACCAAACAGAATCCTTGAAAACTTAGGAGTGGTGTGGCAGGATAATGATATTGACTGCGTATTATCAAAAAGTTGCTTCTCATCTGGGATGAGCCTTGGTTTGAAAGTAGGCTCTGGGCAGTTACTTCCCACTGGAGACTTAGGGGCATCACAACACTTGGGAGCACTTATGTTCACTGTGGTATAGTTATTGCCTCCACCAGTGTAGAGCATTCTCATACTGTAACTCAGAGATGACAAACCCTGGTCAAAAATCCCCAGTGAGGCCAGAATAAAATTAAGATGTAATTGGGAAATATTTAACAACATAAATAAAAATATAATGAAACATAGATAATGGTAATATATAATTTTCTAACTCAATATGCAGCCTTCAGAGATCCTTATGTACAATTTGGTGACCCTCTTTTTAGTTTGGTAACACTAGTGTAAGATTCTTGCTAAGGGAATCTTAAATCAGCTGTAGGGAATTTATTTAGTGTCTTAGAAGCTTTCCTCTGGATATTTTTTTTAGGTTTTTTGCAAGGCAAATGGGGTTAAGTGGCTTACCCAAGGCCATACAGCTAGGTAATTATTCAGTGTATGAGACCGGATTTGAACCCAGGTACTCCTGACTCCAAGGCCAGTGCTTTATCCACTACGCCACTATGCCACCCACCTCTGGATATTTTAATATTTACTGGACCCTAGAACAGGCCCGTGGGCATCGGGGAGGAGAGGTCCATCTATTGTCCATTCCTCTGTCTATATTTCCAGCCCATCTCTTTTTTCCATATATATGTGTGTATATATATATATATATATATATACATAATATATGTAAATGTATGGATATATTCCATTGATATGTTCCATGGAGCTCCTTGAATGTAAATAATGATTAGAAATATATGACACTCTCCTTGTATACACTATGAATCTTTTCTCCTCTTAAAATTTGATTTTTTTGAGATTGTGGTATCCTATGAGTCAATTAAGACACAGAATCATCAAGACATTACAGGAGTTAAAAAATAAAGACGTCTTCAGTTTGCAGATCATTGAAAGGTTTCTATGGTTTTCCAAATACAAGTCTAACCTATTCTCCTATTCAGTTCTGGACTCAGCCTACCCTACAGCTGCAGTACCTGTCTAAGATTTATGTTATGATGGGCTAACTCGATGCATCTTTCATCCAATTGCATGTCATCACCTAGTGATGAGCATTCTTCATCGTTTTTGTATTTTCTTGGTGAGGTCAGTTTCTTTTGTGTGATTATGGATTACATCAAGGGGATCCTCGAGTATTCTAGGATGCAATCAGTCTAATGTAATTCAAAAACAAAATCTTCTGGAGAGCTTCACCAACTAAAAGCAATATGAAAGCTCAAGACAGGGAGACAGACATATGTTCGCCAAAGGTCTTCACTAGGGTCATGAAGGATGTCCTGCCAAAGATTAAATAAACTAGAGGTTAGAGACTAAAGATGGTAACATAACATGTAATTTCTCATATTACAGATAGTTATCTGTTGTCTCTTATTTCCTCTTATGCTGTAAGTTCCATGAAACTAGAAATTGTGTCTTAACTTAAATTCCCATCTTTGTCAGTCTTACTCAGGGTACCACACACAGTAGGTTCATAACATGTGTTGAATGAATATAAGGGACTTGCACTAGTGAAAGTTCAACTTCTGACATTGAAATATACTCATTTATTATAAACTTGCCATTTATAGAGTGTTTTTTAAGGCTTACAGGACATTGTACATGCATTATCAAATTTGATTCTTATATTCTCTGAAGTAGTTGCCACAGATATTATTCTCACTTCACAGATGAAAAAATTGAGACTTAGATTAAATAACTTTTCCTGGTCATAAAAGCTAATAGTTGGGAACATAATACAAACCCAGTTCTTTCCAGACTCTGTCCAGCACCTTCTTTAAGGTATCACATTTAGACAAATAAGGGCAGAAACTCAACCCATCCTCAGTCCTTATTGATAAAAGGAGTTTCCTTTTCCAGGATTTTCCCACTCCAACTCTTAGATGAGGAAACTTCCACAACCAAAGTAAGTTGGTATCTTGACTCCAATTTATAGTCTTAGAGAATTGCCAAGAACACTGAAATGACAAGTGTCAATAGGTGACAGTGATTAGATTTGAACCTAATTCTCCCTTGCTCTAAGGCTGATTCTAGCTATATTACACACTGATGCTTGACAAATAACTAAGCTTTTAAGCATTCATCAATATGTATTCTCTTCTATATATTCTTCCTCCTTCCTGTGTATTCTTCCCCCACCCCCAATCCTGTATATTGTTCCAGAGACAACTGATTTTCCTGCCTATCCTGAGACTCAGCTCTGAATTCTAGTTACAAGGTGATGACTTTCATAGATTTCTCTGAGTCTGACAACATTCTGCAGCCTGGACAGCTGTGCGTATAGGTCAAAGGCTGCACAAAACAAGAGAACCACTGGAAATATTTGATGGCAAATTCTCCCAACCTCCCTGGTCATTGCCCATTCTTGCTTGAAGACCAGATCTCTCTTTATTCTATCTGTGGTTGCTTCTCTTTGAGCTCATGACTAGCTAAAACCACCAAATCTTCTTCATAGAAATTGCCAAGTAAGCATTCTGATCTGAAATGTGTGATGGATGTGTGCGGTCTATCTGGTTTTGAGGTAAGCCAGCCTTTTAATTTCAACATGCCTCAAAAATCAGTGAAATTCCTGAATCCGTATGAAGAGGTACAGCTTGGTCACCAAAGTTTGTATAGATAAAGTGTCCACTCTTCTTGGGTAAATAAAATCACATGGTAGAATTTTTCATCTCATTTTGGAAATGACTCATCTTCCTTGATGAAAGGGAATTAGTTTTAACCTGGACCATTTCCTTTTTTGTAGAGGCAGCATTGACCTTGTGGATAGGAAACCAGCAGAGTTGTTTGGACACTGAGCAGGTGAGCTGTTCAGTTCATAAGTGGGCTGCCATTCTGATGTTCAGAGGCAGAGCTGTGGTTTTTAAAGAGGAAGGATGGTGACCGGTGCTCAGGAATACTAAAATGACTCTAACTCTGTGGACTTTGAATTGAATTGATTTATTGGTGGGGAGAGAAATTGACTCAGGTAAGTGTAGGAAGTGTGAAGAAAATTATATCTCCTATGATATGGATAACCTGAGGTCCCTTCCCATATGTAAGTACTTCTGTGGTCTCCATTTTGTCTGTGTCTCTGTACACTATGATTATTCTTGGCATTTTCACCCAAGCAGGAGGAGGTCTTTTCATTAGAATGGTGAGTCTATTAGAATAAAGTAATTCAGATTCAGTCTAATTAGCATTCTTCAAAGGTCACTGAGCCAAGACTCTGCAATTTAACCATGTTACACTGAAAAGAACAATGGTTCTGGAATTAAAAAACCTGGATCAAAATTCTGTTTCTGCTTTAATACCTGTGTGACTTTGAATAATTCACTTAATATTTCTGGTCTTCAGTATCACTTATCTTTAAGAAAAGAATATTAGACTAGATCAGAAGTGTCAAATTCATGGCCCACAGGCTGTTCCTGAGAGTTGCCCAAACCATATTAAAATATTATCAGGAAATGATTTGACAAAATAAATAACAATACGATACCACATATAATGCTAATTTGTGTTTAAGTCAATATGCTCCCAGTAGGGATCAGTTTCTTTTTGAGTTTTGATACCACTGCAGTAGATGACTTCTCATGAATTTTCCAGTACCAGGCCTATGATTCCAAAGTCATTCCTTTAAGGGGATCTTTGAATCTGATGTACCCAAAAGTAAATAGCTAAATGGCACAGAAGGAACTAGAATACTGGGCTTGGTATCAAGAATGGTCAAGAAAAAATCCTGCCTAAATATCTGTGGCACTGGGCAAGTCTTTTCACCCCTGACCTTAAGTTCCCTATCTTCAAAATGAAGGGTTTGACTTTTGAGGTCTCGTCTGGTTTTGAAATCTAACTTCCTATGAAATACTGCAAAACAAGTTCACATTTTTTAACTCTCTAGACTTTTAAGTCTGTCCACAGAGGAATAACAGACTTAAGGTACAGGTCACGGAATGCTGTAATTTTTACATGTATGTTAGAAAGAGGAAGCTTGTTGAACTGTGAGAGTGTTCCAGTGGGGGATCCAATGATCAAGTTCTACCATTGGCAATCTATGTGACTTTGGTAAAAATTTTTGTAAAAAGTTACTTAACTTCACTAAGTCTTGGGATAGTCATTCATAAGATGAGGATAGGAAAACAAACACTATTCACATCCTAAAGTTATTGTGAGGATTAAATAAGATAATGTATATAAAATTCTTTGTACCTATAAAGTGCTATAGAAATTCTGATTAAGAATAAAATCAATGGTAACAAAGGTAGCAACCCCAGAGTCATCCTGCACTCTATTCACCACCCTTCTTGTTGCTATATAAAATCAGTACTCATGTTTCATTGATTTGACTTCCAAAAAATATCTGATATTTACCTCCTTCTCTCTCCTTATCCAGTCACTGGTCTTATTCAGGCCCTCATTATTCTTTCCCAGATTACTGATTACAATTATTGTCTAATTGCTCTTCTTGCCTTAAACCTCTCTCTTCTCTCCAATCCATCACACACTTCCTAAAGTCATTTCTTTTTGTTCAATTTTAAACTTTTCTTTAAAAATTTATTTATTTAAGGCAATGGGGTTAAGTGACTTGCCTAAGATCACACAGTTAGGTATTTATTAAGTGCCTAAGGTCAGATTTGAAGTCAGGTCATCCTGGCTCCCAGCCTGGTGCTCTATCCACTGTGCCACCTAGCTGCCCCACAGTCATTTCTATAGCATAAATCTGACCAAATCACTACCATGCTCAACAATTTCCATTGACTCCCAAATGCTTCTAGTAAAAAATACATTTTTTTCTGTAAATTTTGGTAAAATTTACCTTTTGTCTGGATATGCTACAACATATCAATGTTGTTCTTAAAATGTGATGCCTCTAACTCAACTAAATACCTTGCTTGTGGTTTCATCAGGACAGAATACAGTGGGACTATCATTTCCAAGTCCTGGATGCTCTATATATTACTGCATCTTAGGATCATATTAACTTTTTTAGGAGCCTCATCATATTTATGATTACTACTGAGCTTGTAGGCCACTAAAACCACAAGATTTTTTTAAAAATTGAATCATTAGCTATCCTCTACTATCTTACTTTGTACTTGTTAAGTTGATGTTTTGAATCTAAGCCTAAGTCTCTATATTCATACATATTACTTTTCATCTTATTAAATCTGTCTTGCATCTTGGCCTTTAAAAATCTTTTTGGCTGCACCATCTTTCATTCAGTGTATTAACTATCCTTGTCAGCTGTCTGACAGATCTGATATTCATCTATGCCATTTATGCCTTTACTCAAGTCATGGAATAATGTTAAACAGCTTAGGCCAAATTCAGATCTGAAACCCACAAATACAGAAGTCTTTTCTGGTGGATATCAAATGATTGGTAACTACTCTTTGGGTCAGGTTTGTTAACCAGGATCATGGTATTATAGGAACCTAGCTTCAAAATCACTGGGATCTCAGTGGTTTCCTGGCCTTATTTTATAGAAAAGAAAACTGAAGCTCAGGGAAATGAAGTGATTTGTTGGAAATAAGTGGTAGAGCTAGGATTCGTAGGGTCATATCTACTCTAACACATTTCCTTTAAGCCACTTGATTGTATCATTCCCTATTATCCTTCACAAGATCTGTCTTGTCTGTGAGAATATTGCACAATACTTTATCAAATGCTCTCTTAAAATCTAGGTAAACTATGATCACATCACTGCCCTGATCTATTTTACTTGTTCAGTAGCCCTATCAAAAAAAAAAGTCAATTGAATTATGCTGACTCAATGACCATTGCTTTCTTTTCTGGTTGTTCACTAATCCTCCTTTAATAATAATATATCCTAGGGGGTGGGGGGAGGGAAGTACGATTGAGGGGAAAATTGTAAAACTCAAATAATGTCTTTAATAAAAAAATAAAATTAAATGAAAAAATAATAATATATCCTAGATTTTTTTTTTCAGGAATGAAAGTCAAACTTACTGACCTGTAAGCTCATAATTCAGAGAGCATGAAGAACCTTTAATAAGGCATCCCAAGAACCTGAGATCAACTAGCTGATATAATCCAGTTTGAGATTATCTGGATAATCCTAAAGTATTGTCTGGACACAAAAGAGGAGTCACTGATTCTGACTGGAGAGAATATTTGTTAAACTACATATATCTGGGAATGTGCAGTAGACCTTTTGGGAAAGGAGTAGTGGTGACAAGTTAGGAATGTGACTTTTGCAAACTAAAATGGTTTTAATCCATTTTGTGGGTTTAATTCACTATTAAAATTGTGAATATAGAAAATGATTATAAGGAAGGCCAGGGGAAAAAAAAAAGTCACTGATTTCAGATGATGGGGAGTGCTTCTTGATCAGTTAAATTTGGGGGGGCAATAACAAAGACAAACCCCAAAGTAGCTTTGGTCAAATGTTGTCTGTTCATATTTCCATTCAAGGTCATGCAATAGAAAAAATCTCCTACACTTACAGGAAAACCTAGAATATAATATCTTTGTCAAGCTTAATCAGAACCAGAGTAAAATTCCAGCCGCCAAGAATAGAAACAGACGCTAATGATTTCATTTTTGGTCCAAACTATACAGTGTTTGCTTTGCCGGTTTTGTTTGTCACTTTCTCAAACAAGGAATTAGAGAAGGATGACTGGTTTGTGGGAATACAAGAAATCAATCAACATGGAGCAGAAACGTAAAGAGATCAAATGTCATATGTCCTCAGGGAGGATCTTTCAGAAGTGGATTCCTTTTTTCCTGGCATCTCTGTCAATTGGTCCATCAGTGGTGAATTAGCTTTTTTCATATTCTCTAAGCAGCCAGCACTCTATGTGAGAAGTTATACCACAAGGCCAAAGAAAGAATGCCTGGGGGGGTTACTGTCATTCTTTTTAAAGGAGATGAATCACGGAATCATAGACTACCAGAATTGAAAAAGACCTCAGAGGTCATCTTAGTGCAATCCCTTAAATGAAGTATGCATCCTATCTACAGCAACCCGACATAATCATTTAGTCTCTGCTTGAACACCTTCCAGGTCAGACAAATCACTTTCTCCTCAATTGGCCCATTCCCTTTTTAGCCATTTCTGATTATTGGGGTAGTCTTCCATCCACCTCCTGGTAAGTTCCCTTATTGGCTATAGTTTTGTCTTCTAGGACCAAGTAGGACAAATCTGATTTCTTTTCCATACAAGAGCCCTTCAAATATTTGAGTCCAGAAACCATATTTCCTCTACAACGTCCCTAGGATAAACACAGGGGTGTGCTGAAGCCAGCTCTCACCGGCTCCTGCTGACTGTCTAACTTTTAGTCTCCAACTCAGAAACTGACAAATACTACTAATCAGAGATTTTTTTATTGTTAATCCTTAAGAAAGTGATGGAGAAAATGTTAATAATTCATTTTGAAAGTGTGTCATGTTTTTTTTGAGAGCTGGTTGTTAAACATTTACCAGCATCACCCTGGATAAACACTATCATTTTTCCAGTTCAATTTCTTAAGGCTTGGTTTTCTTATCCCGTGATTTCCATTTGTACTGTCTCTAGTCCAGATTGGAACATCAAACACCAGACCTGATCTGATCAGAACAGAATCCTGTTAGATTATCACTGTTGGACACCATTGTCCTTATGGTTGTCTTGATTTGTCATCCTAACAAAAATAATTCATCCTCTGCTTCAAAAACCTTCAATGATGGGGAGATCACTATCTCCTAAAATAACATTTCATATCGAGACAACTCAAAATCTTAGAAGCTCTTCCTTCTTCTGAACCCCAAATCTTCCTGCCTCTAATTTCCACACAAGGATCTGAGATCATTAGTAATTAACACAAATAATTAGTCCTTAATATTTGATCAGACATCTATTAGAAATCTCAACATTTTTATGTATAGAATAAGGAATGTAATGAACCAGGACTCAGTTTATACTCCAATTGGGTTTTAAATTTTAAAAATCTCATCCCTCACTCCCTTGGCTTCCAATTCACTGCCTTCAGAAACCCTTTCACCATGCTAAGGAGGGCTTTCTTTGTGGCTCTTCAAGCACTAAGCTAGGAATCAGGACCCTGGAAATCTATTTTTAAGGACTATTCTTTCATTAAGCTTCCTTTTCTCCATCTACACATGAGATTAGAAGAATCATCTTTGTCTTTTTGGGAGGTAGTGTAAATGTAGGTAAGATCACAGAAGAACAGTAAAACTTGAAGAAATGGTGTGACCTAGGCCTCTCATTTTCTTGCCTGGGGAGGGGAAGGGAAATGTACAAGTTCACACAACTCCTCTGTGGCACAACCAGACTTGAATTTAAGCTTCCTGATTTTAAATCCAATGCCATCCCCCACATCATGCTGCCTCTTTAAAAAGTACTGTTTTGCCCAGTGGAGCAATCACTGTTAAGTCAGCCAGTACTTCTCCAAACTATAGAATAGCCAGCAAGTCACAAATACATAAGTTGGTCATTAATTCTGAAGTTTGGACCCAGGCCCCATTGGGCACTAGCTGTGAACTGAGTAATGTTGGCACTGCAGCTGGTCTTGGCAATGACATTGGAATGGCTGAGTGTACTTAGGGGCCAGCTCAGGGCTGAGCTCAGGCCCCTGACTGAGGGAGCAGTTGACAGCTCCAGTGCCCAGGTCACCACTCTTCTTCTATGGACCATATCCATACAGAGTCTGGTATTTGTATGGATTGGGAAGCTCCCCAATGTGGAGCATCTCAGAGAATTACTATATTACAGAGAGAGAGAGAGAGAGAGAGAGAGAGAGAGAGAGAGAGAGAGAGAGAGAGAGAGAGAGAATGAATATGAGAAGGGATAGGATAGAGAAAACAGAGAGGACCCACTCCATGAGAAAAAAAGGATAGGAAAAAAGGGATGAAGATAGGAAGGGAGAGGAGGGGCAGACAGAGCAGATAGAGAGGTGGAGAGTCAGAGAAAAGAGAGTAAGAAGACAGAATGAAAACACATGGGGGGAGAGAGAGAGAGAGAGAGAGAGAGAGAGAGAGAGAGAGAGAGAGAGAGAGAGAGAGAGACAGAGAGACAGAG
Source organism: Macrotis lagotis (assembly GCF_037893015.1). Classification (NCBI taxonomy): domain Eukaryota; kingdom Metazoa; phylum Chordata; class Mammalia; order Peramelemorphia; family Peramelidae; genus Macrotis; species Macrotis lagotis. The sequence goes on from NC_133662.1 coordinate 220,059,753, forward strand.
AGAGAGAGAGAGACAGAGAGAGACAGAGACAGAGATGGAGACAGAGACAGAGAGACAGAGATGGAGTGTGCAGGGGAGAATAGCTTTGAAGATGACCTCAATCTTAGCTTTAATGAGCTACAAGAAATCTCCACACAAATCACAACCAGATTCTACATCCACCGGATGCCTGGAATTTACTGTTTCTCTTGAGGAAAACTCTCTGTTAGGCCCAGACAAATCTGCACAGGGAGCAGGTAATCATTGCCCTTTATGATTGACAGTCACTCCCCAAAGAGCCCATACCTAACTACCAGCTTCCATTATCCTTCAAAGAACTTCCTAATGTTGCTGCAGTCATCGATTTGTAATGAGAGTAATTTTGCCAGAAGAATCCCAACTCTCAGCCCAAGAACCCCAGGGCCACAACATACATGTCTGTGGTAGAACAGCAGCAATGATTTCATGGTCTTGCTGGGGTTTCAGCAATGTCTTGGAATCCTCCATGGTCTCAATCTAGATATTGTTAACCTTGGGGCAGCTAGGCTGGACATGAGAAAGAATGAGACTGAAAGTCTTAATGATCCTCTGATTCAGAGAAAATATCTGGGGAAGGACTCAAGAGTAAAAAAGGACAGAGGACAGCATCAAGGGAATTGAGGCTTTCCAATGATCCAGCTGGCAAGTTACAGTGTATCTCCATTTAATCAAATTCATGGCCACTATTTAAAAAACCCCAAACAAAATGCTGATAAATGATCTTGAACCTTAGCTTGAGCTCGCTAGTTGTGCTGAACAACCGTAGGTCATAAATCTGGGACATTGGCTCCAATTCACACTGTAGATGAATTCGATCTATCTCAAGCATGTGTCCCCATGACTCACTGCTCACTACTGTCATTTTCCCTAAAATACACCTGCTCCTTTTCTGATCAACCCACAATGAGGTCAAAGGAAACTATAGAGGTGAAGTCTAAGACCCCTAGCCTTTCTTTTCCAGTGAGGGGGGGAGGGTCAGGCAGCCACAATAGTGAGGGATCTGGAAACAATTTCACATGAAGACTGAATGAAGGAGTTGGGGATGTTAAGGATGGAGAAGACAAGACAGGCTGAACAAAACAGAGACAGAGAAAGATGGAGGAAAAGACAGAGAGATGCAGGTCAAAATGAGAGGGGGAAAGAGAAGGCGATGAGGTATAATTTTCAAAGGACACTATTGTAGGTCAGGGCTTGACTCCTAGTCCTCTAATTATTAGCTATATGATTTAGTTATAGGCACAAGTTCTCCGGCCTCAGTTTCTTCACTTTTAAAATGAAAGGGCTTCAAGGGTAGTTAGGTAGTGCTGTGGATAGAGCACCGGCCCTGAAGTCAGGAAGACCTGAGTTCAAGTAAGACCTTAGACACTTAATTATTACCTAGCTGTGTGAACTTGGGCAAGTCACTGAGCCCCATTGCTTTGCAAAAATAAATAACTAAAAACGAAAGGGCTTGACTGGATGATCTCAAAAGTTCCTTCCAGTTCTAACATTCTGGAATTCTGTGAGAAGACCAAGCGAGAACATAAGAGCGGCTTTGCTATTTTCTTTTGGAAGACTGAAAATACAAAAAAGAAGAATCTAACCCCCACCTTATACCTGTAACCTATTATTATATTATCTCATCTTCTGCCCTTTGAAATTCAGTCAAAATAGTCCTATCTGTCATAGGGGTATATGTGTTTATACATCTGCATGTACATGAATGTCCACATGTGTGGCTGCATATAGGCACATAGATGCATATGTATAAACACATTTTTATATACATACAAAACACTCATCTCTTTTAATAGAATCCTTGAGAGTTCAGATTATTTCATTCTTTATATGTGTATCCTAAATACTATACCTAGCATGTGATGATGTTTGTTCTTCATTCTCAAAGAAGACCATGATATCAAGGGAGGTAATATCATGACAAACACATGAACTGAATTTGAGTGAGGGGGTACTGTGTTAACTCACTTTCTCCTCCAGAACCAGCTGGGTCCAGTAACCACATATGAATCAGAATGATTGGAAAGTACCCTGTATGCATGGCAATCAGGGTTAAGTGACTTGCCCAAGGTAGCACAATTAGTCAAGTGTCTGAGGTTCTGGTTTCAAACTCACTTCTTCCTGACTCCAGAACCAGACCAGTGCTCCATCTACTGTACCACCTTGCTGCCCTTGTCTACCATATAGTACGAGGTTGATAACCACTTATTGATTGCCTGACTGATTGTCTGAGTAGCTTTGCTAAGTGTAGCTTGAGGGTAGACCTGAAATGTTAGAATTCAGATTTTTGCTGAATTAGAAAGGAACTTTCTAATGAGTAGATCTGAACAGCAATAGAACAAACTGCCCCATAAGGATTGATTTCTTCAACAGATAAAAAAGTAGTAAAATTTAAGTTACAAAGATATTTCCTTTCAGCTAACAAGAGGCTTTCAGTTTTATTTTAGAAGGGATTTCAATATTAAATGGAAGGGTGACTAAATAGCTTCTGACATTCCTTTTTTAAAGAATCACAGAATCTCTGAACTGGAAAAGAAGTCACATGGTACCACCTAATAATATCCCTGACTAGTGCTTACCCAAACTCCACTGGAAAACCTCCAGGCAAACAAAAGTCACTGCTTAATAATAACAATATTAATATTTAGCATGTATATTGTGCTTTAAGGTTTGCAACTCTCAGTTGTCATTTGATCTTACCAGCAACCATGGGAGGTAAGTACTTTGATTATGCCCATTTTTACTGCTAAGAAAACTGAAACTGAAAGCAGTGACTTGCTCAGGGTCACACAGCATCTTAAGACAGTCTTATTCTCCTTTTGCAAATAATGCATGGAAATAGCTCCAATTTTCAATTGTGACCCTGTCTTGAACTGAAATATATGTACCTTTCTACCATTTTGACACATTATTTCTAGCTTTGCAAGATGGGGTCAAATAAACTATATTAATCCCTTTTCCCCATGACAGTCCTTTAAATACTTGAACACAACTAGCATATTCCCCCCAGTATATTGTCTTCTCCAGGTTCAGCACTACAGTTCCTTCAACCATTTCTTCAATGATAAGCATTCTCATCACCTTCCTCTGTAAACACACCAATGTCCTTCCTAAAATGTGGTAATCCAGAAGTGCATGAAATCCTTTCCCACCTATGGCCTAATCAGGGCAAGGGAGAATCACATTCCTGATTCTGGATAATGTTTTTAGTAATTCAGCCTAAGTTGCATTGTTATATTGCACGATTGACTCATTTTGAACTTGCACTCCATTGAAACTCTAGATTATTTTTACTTGATTGCTTTCCTGCCCTCTCTTCCTCTCAGAACCTTTCTCATTTAACATTTTCCATTTTTTTCCCTCTTTTTCAGAGTATGAGTTATGCAATCAGAAATCCTAGGTATGAATCTTGCTTTGGTCATGACCATAAGTCACTTCATTTTTCTTCAATGGTTTGATATGGTCATAAGTCTCTTCAATTTAATAAATACATATATGCATGTACATATATATATATATATATATATATATATATATATATATATATATATACAGACAGACAGACAGACATATATGTATTAGTTTCCTTATCTGTGAAATGAGGTGGTTAGATGAGATGATCTCTAAGGTCCCTTTCAGTTATAAATCTATGGCCCCATGATCTTATGTTTCTGCAAATTGGTTTTTCCAAGCCTTATGTTATTCATACAATTGATAGTCATATCATCTATGCTTTCATCTAAGTCATTGGAAAAAAGTATTAAAAAGTCAGGGGCCAAGGAAAGATGCCTGAGGCATTCCACTATGAGGTTGACATTACTTTTCAGGCATAGTCATTCAACCAATTCCTAATCCACTTAACTGTACTATTATCAATTTCACAGCCCTCTATCTTGTCTACAAACGTATCATTAGAAGCTGTCTAATACCTGCTGAAATCCAGGTAAACTGTCTGTGGTATTCTGATTGTTCAGTCTAGTAACCTTGTAAAAGATGTTGACAGTCTATGCTTGGAATACTTCCAGTGATGAACAGATTAGACCTCACAAGGTGACCTGTTCTGTGATTGGACAGGTCTAATTGGCAAAATCTTCTGATGGAGCCAAAATACAAATTCTTGTAATGTCTAGCCATTTATTCTGCTCTCTGGAGCTACACAATGAGTATAGTTATGTTTCTTCCTATATGAAGCTCCTACAAAGATAGACATTGTACTCTCCTTTGGTCTTTTCACAGAATTATTGGATGTTAGATATAAAGTGACAGATGAACAAAAAAGACTTAAAGGAAAAAAAGGAAACTAAAAAAAATAAAGAAATGGAAGGAACTGGTATAACCCATTCATTCTACAGATGAGGAAAGTGAAGTCCAGAGAAGTGAAGGCCACACAGCTAGAAAATGGAAGGACCAGGACTTAAAGCTAGGTCTTCTGATTTCTCTATCCCTAGACTCTTTAACCTACATCATAGATTTTCCCATTCCTTTCTTCAGTCTTATGCTTCCAACCATTTTAGTTATTCTTCATGTAAAATTGTTTCCAGATTCTTCACCATAATTACTTCCCTCCTTTGAAATCTTGCTCTAAATTTGTCAATAACCTGACTAAACTATAGAGCCTAGAAGAGAGGGGCAATGGATCTTAGGTTTAAACACTGTGACCTCCTTTAATTCATCAAAGAAAAAGAGCAACTGTTCTTTAAGTAAAACAATGGGTCACAAGAACATGCTGGAGAAAGTTCATATTTGTCTGAAGGGTAGGCTTGAACCCAAAGCCTAGATTTATAACCTAGGGAAATTCAATATAATGAGGTTAGTCTGGTATGACTTGTCAATGAGGCCATGTTTCCTTATAGTTATCACAACTTCCATTTCCAATTGAAGTCAGGCTCACTGGCCTGCAACTTGAAAGATCATTTTCTTCTCTTATTTGAAAATTAGAACATTTGTCAGTATGCAGTCTTGTGACAGTGATAGATTCTTTCTAAGATTAAATGCTGCAATGTGGTTGAGTAGCAGCATGGTAGAATGGATAGGGATCTGACCAGGGTTGTCTAGTCATTGATGAATTTTGTGACTTTGGGTAAATGACTTTATTTTTCTTTATCCCTAAAATGAGAGGATTAGACTTGATGATCTCCAAGGTACCTTAGGGCTCTAAATCTGATTTTACAAGTCTATATAAGCATTTCTTGTGCAACGTAGGTTTATTTCACTAACCTCAGAAGTTCTCTACACTGATCACACAAGCTGAATACCTTCATCTCAACCCTCCAGTTCCTTTTCAACTGCCTTTTTTGTGTAGAATGTAAGCTTCTGGAGGGCAGGGACTGTCTTTCTGCATATATTTGTTTTCCCAGTGGTTAAGCATAGTACCAGTTACATTGTATGGGGGTTAATAAATGTTGGTTGACTGAGGATCTGACTAGTTTTTTATTGATAAGGAAAGCTTTTTTAGCTAATTGAGTCCTCCTTTCATCTTTCTCTCCTTGGCCTTTTCATCCAGTGGGTCTCTTTTATAACTGCAGGACTCAACTTCTTTTTTTATAGAGTATCTATATTATAGACTAACTATTTCCAGTTTAGAGTGAGCATAGTTTGTTTGCAGTTAACTTACCTTGTGGATGGTATGTCCAAATCTGCCTATTATAATACCATCTGCCTCACACGATTGAGGATCAAACGAGATCACATACATAAAAAGGGTTTTGCAAACCTGAATGTGTTAAACGTTAGCTTCATGTTAGGAATGCATTCTTTTACATCTGCTTCCCAGCGTTCCTCTCTTCCTTGAGGATATATTTTATTCTTGAAGGCTTTTTTGATACCAACCTCCTACCCCAAATGTTATCACCCCCCCTCCCCAGACAATTTTTCATTGAACTACTTTGAATACATTTGTATTTATTCACTTTATATTTATGCTCTTTTTTATATACACTATCTTCCCATTAGAATGAAGTTCATTGTAAGAAGATATTGCTTCATTTATTATATTTGTTTCCCCAGCATTTAGCCTAATGTCTAGGCAGTTAGGTGAATAGAGGGCTAGAACTGGAGTCAGCAAGTTCAAACACAGTTATCAGATACTTAACTAACACGGGTATTTTAGGCAAGTGATGTAACCTCTCTCTCTGTCTTCATCTCTTAGATATGGGGATAATACGACACAGGGTAATTGTGAAGATCCAATACAATAATGTTTGTAAAGTGCTTTACAGACCTTAAGTTATTATATAAATATTATATTTATATATTATATAAATATTACATATCATATAAACAATAATAAGTATTTATTATTAAAAATAATAAATATTTGATGATTGATTGACATGTCCGTAAGTTATTTATAAAATGGCTCTTTGACAATTTGGAGTTATGCCTCCAAAGTTACTAAAAAAGATACTACAAAGATACCCTTTGACCCAGCAAAGCCACCACTAGACCTGTGCCCCAAAAGAGATGGGAAAAAGAGGAAAAGATTCAGCATAAACATTTATAGCACTTCTTTTTGAGGTGGCAAAAAGCCTGGAAATGAAAGGGGTACATGTACCCTGGGGAATGACTGAAGAAAATATGGTGTAAGAAGAGCATATTCATGGTATCCATGTATCTGGGTGACTTTGGGCAAATCATTTTCTCTGTCATTCCTATGGCAATAAAATGTTATTGTGCTGAAAGAAACTGTAAGAGAAATAGTTTCAAAGAAACCTGTAAAGACTTGAATAACTGATGCAGGGTGAAGTGAGAAGAACCAAGAGAAGAAGCCATATCCATGCGATAACAGAAACAATAGAAAGACAAATGATGTTCAAAGACTTGCAATGAATAAAAAGAGAACTGATGAAGAATTCTATCTACCTCCTAACTGAAAGGGGATGAATTCAGGATGCAGAATAACACATACATTTTGTAACATAGTCGGAGCGAGGATTTGTTTTGCTTGACTATGCATGTTTGTTATAAAGCTTTTATTTTTGTTTTTAATGGGGGGAGAGAGGTGGGAAGAGGAGAAAATAAATGCTGGCTCTTTGTAAAGAAAATAACTTTTAAAAATCTATTAAGAGCTCTTCTATAGTTCCCTGATACCCAACATAAAGTTGCTTAATAAATAAGTTAATAAATGAGGTTGCTTAATAAATGCTTCTTCATATAGTTTTATAACAAAGTTTTGAACTGATGAGATGTTTCTATGTATTCATCTTTATGCTCAAAGAGCTATCATTTCATTGAATGTAGGTCTTCCCTCTAGTTGGCACAGTGGATAGAGAACTGGGCTATAAGTCAGGAAGACCTGAGTTCAAATTTGGCCTTAGACACTTATTAGCTGTGTGTCCCTGGAGAACCTGTTTGCCTCAGTTTCTTCATATGTAAAATGAGTTGGAGAAAGAAATAGCAAACTACTCCAGTAACTTTGACAAGAAAACCCCAAATGGGGTTCACAAAGAACTGGAGAAGACTGAAAATGACTGAACTACAAACAAATAAATACAAAACAGTACTCAGTGTTGATGAATCTTGAGAAATGTAACTAAGCTGGTCTTTGTATGAAAAAGCCATATAGTCCACCATTGACTTTGTACATATAATCCCTCTAATCTGTAAATGACTTTAGAGGTTCAATTCAACCCCATCGTTTTTCTAGGTGAGGAAATTGTGACATGGAAGTGAAGTGGGTCAAATCACCCAGGCAGCAATTGAGCATATTTAAAAATGAGTGCCTGTCTTCAAATACAGTGCTTTTCCCATTACCCCACAATGCCTTCCACTTTTGGTGCAGTGCTTAGGAACTTGAGGTCACCTTCATGACACAATGAGGCATTAGAGTAGGACTTTATTTAATAGTGATTTATGAGCGTCTTTAAATCTTTTCAAGTGTTTCAGTTGTTTCTCCCCCATCAGATTAGAGGAGACTGTGAACTTTTCAAGGTTAGGACTGTTTATTTTCTTTCTTTCTTTCTTTCTTTCTTTCTTTCTTTCTTTCTTTCTTTCTTTCTTTCTTTCTTTCTTTCTTTCTTTCTTTCTTCCTTCCGAGCCTTCCTGAGGCTCTGCCACATAGTAGAACTTTAATGAATAATACTGTTGGCCAACTAAGAACCCAAGATTTATAAATGGCTCTCTTCTTCAGTTTCCCAGTCAGCCCTGGCTTCCACAATTCTGCCTTATTGTCAAAACTCTCATGGAATCTGAATATGCAATTAACTCAAGCTTATCTGCTTTACTTTAAGCAAATAGTGGAAATACCATGAAATTATAAGGACAAAATTTGATTTTGTGGAAGAACTGAAAAAATGCACCACTTCTCTTTCATCTTTGCTGAGCTGGGGAGCTATGGGTATAGAACATCACATATATTGGTCAGAGGCAGTTGATGTAATGTTTAGCTGCTTAAACATTTTTTACTTTGAAAAAATTCTTGGTTGCCAGAAATGACTTGGAAGTATTGACTAATCAAATTCTGTGGGCTGCATCATACCTGGAGATCTTTCTAGTTCAGCACCTCAGTCTTTAAGATAGAATGTTTGTTAAGGGTGATACAGAGATCATGAATAGAAACTGAAGCTATGAAATCCAGATAGCTAAGAGGCAGCAAAAGTGGAACCAGGTCAGAGTTTCCAGTATGACAAGGGAAGGCAGCTAAGTTTTAAACCTGCTAAGTTTTGAGTGTGAGCATTTACACTTCAGAAATCTTTCAAATCAGTTTTATTTATTATTCTATTGATAGTCTGGATTTAAGAAAGTGATAGAAAAATAGTCATCAAACTTCAAAGTGTGTCCTGCGGTACCTCCCCTCCTACTCAGTTGGTTGTTAAATATTTATTAGCATTCCCCTTTTAGTAGCAGAGAAGGCTTAACAAAGGTAGGAATAATGCCTCAAATGGGGGAGTAATCCCCAAAGAATGACAAAATTTTAGCATCAATGAAGATGAAAGAAGAGGAGGGGAAGTTTGTGTAAGGGAGGCAGCAGCTCTCCTCTGCAGGAACACAATGAAAAGGCCCATTTCCTGATGTAAGTTAGTTATGGAGACAGGGCTGACATATTCCCTAAATATGGAAACACATGGAGACATGGAGAAATAGGAACAATGACCAGTTAGCCACTGGGACAGCTGTTCCTTATTACTCTCCATCATTACTAATTAGGAAAAAATCTATTTAAGCCAATGTTGGAGCCAGGCATAATGCTGATGATCATTAGCCTGGCACATTTGGTTCTAGAGAAGTCAAAGAAATTGTATTGTGGCAAATCAATAGATTTAGGGTTCAGGAGATTGGAATAGGAACAATGATTCATAGGCATTCTTTTACAGACAGGGGTCTTAGGGTTTTATCCTTCTGTGTTCCTCTGTTAGTAGCTATAACTTTCCATAGGGAGACTGAAGAATGGGAAGGGCTCAGCTCTGTGTATTTATATTGGGCAGAGAACAGAGACCTTAAGAATAAGAACCTGTCCTATCTTTATCGTACATAGATGGTCAAAGCAAGTTGGAGCATAACAGTTTTCTCAAGTCAAAAGAGGGAATCGTTTGTGATGTGACATGGCCATGGGTTCTGCTAAGTAAATATGTGTGTGAAAATCTCCTGTTGAAACTTTCCTGTTGTCATCCGAAGAGGTGAAATGATGGCAGGTAGGTGGTCTGTGACAGTCTGTACTGATAGTCTGAGCATCAAACTGCAGATGCCAGAAGAGGTGATCTTTGCACAGCAAAAAGAAGCCAGGCCAACTTTTAAGAGTGGCTATGAATAATCTAAAAACCAAAAAACTTCATGTGAAACTATTTAAGAATTGACTTATTTGTTAAATTATAACCATACTCAGTGTAACTATGCTAAAACTTAACCTCCGAGATATATATATATATATATGTATATATATATATATATATATATATGTATATATAGTATAGTAGAAGGGTAATTAATATGGAAAGTGTCTAAAGGACTGTTTCTTGATAACACAATTACTCAGGGAATATAACTCAAGCGTGCGACAAATCTAGCCGCCAATGCCAAATTTGTTTGAAATTTATACACTATTGGCAACAAGAAATTAACAACCTCACAAATGTTACCAGTTGTGGCAAAGCCTAATCGGTATTAAATTCTGTAATGAATAGCTAAACAGCCTCTTTATTCTTGGGATTTCCATGTGTCAAATCAGAAACTTGGCTGTTCTCCTAATCCTAGGTCAAACTGTGAAGTTCTCAACACAGACTGTGTCTATATGCTAAAAGTAAATATAGCCAATTTGCTGTGGCTTGTCTATAAGGAAGCAATTCACTTGAATGGCAGTATTAAGGCAAATCTTAACTAATCACAGGCTTGATGAATTGTTGAAAACTGCTGGGATCCACATGGTTGCATGGACATGGGGTTTATGCTGAAGCCATTGTGTGGCTAGTACATGGCTCAGAGGAGAGAGAACTGAGCCTGGAATCAGAAAATCTGCGATCAAATCCAGCTTCAGACATTGTCTAGCTATGTGGCCCCTGAGTAAAATCACTTTACCTCAGCTTATCTCAGTTATCCCAATTGCAAAATGAAGATAATAACAGCACCTGCCTCTCAGGGTGGTTGTGATGATAAAACAAGATTACATTTGTAAAAGTGCTTGGGACACAGTAGGTGGCATGAAAATGGTTATTCCTTTTTCCCTTGTGCCATTATTTATGACTTCTGAAAGGGATCACAAATGATCATTTAGACCAACTCAGAGGTTGATCAAAAAAAATGAATCTGACATTTGAAGGCATTATGAAAAACATCTTGCATTTCACATTCAAAGAATACTTCTCAATGAAGTTAAGAAACCAAAAGGATGAGCAGTTTAAAAAAATTTCTATAGTCCAGGCAATCACCAGTAGAATAATTTGGTTTAATATCCTCCCTGAACCCAGAGATGGGCTAAGTATTCTGGAGGGGGGGCACAAGATAAATAAAGAAATGGCTTACTATTTAGTTGAAGAGACAATATTGGCAGAGAAGAAACAAATGGAGAAAAATAAAAGATATTATGCAATCAGAACCTATAATCCCTACTGCCAAAGAGGCTGAGGCTGGTGGATCATTTGGGCTCACATTTTCTAAGCTGCATTAGGGTTAAAGCCAAAAAGGTGTCTTCACTAAGATGGAGGTAGAGAAGACAAAATTACACAACCAGATATTTTGGAGAACGACAATAAAATATGATGGCTGCCCCACTCTCCTCACCTTGCAGGGAATGTATGAGGTAGTGGTAGTTAAGCACTGGGCTGCTTAAGGAGGGTCAGATTAGTCTAGGTCAGAAACAGAGCAACTCAAAGCTCCTAGGCTGATCAGCTTGGGATCTGGTCCATGAGAACCCATGTACTTCTAGCCTGGGCAAAATAGGGATACTCAGACTCAAAAATCAACAAACAAACACAAAACAAAAGAAAGGAATGTAATATGTAATTATGTGTTAAGCTATATGACAGAACTGTCCAAATAAGCCTTTTCAGGAGATAGTGTTATCTCTCAACTCAGAGGTCTGACTCCATCTCGATTGTAGTGGAGAGGATTCTGACTTGGGTGTAGCTTGGACTAGATCTAACTTTGAAGTTCTCTTGACACTCAGTTTCTAGAATTCTATGACCATAAGGATCTCAGGCCATGACTACCTACGGAATTGAGAGAAGTGGAATATCAGTGAGTACTGGAATAATCAAAGGGAGATTTCTTGAGGGAAAGGAAGCTTGAACTGGGCCTTGGAAGCAAGTGTCTGACTACCCAAAGAAACCTCCAGTTCTAATGGAGTCAACGATGCAAGATGTAGGCTAGATTTCATTAGAGAGTTTTTTTTAATGCAAATCAGGGAGAGGCAGAGAAGAATCAGAATCCAGTAGGCTTCATTGAAAAGGTTTCCATGAGGGACCTCCCCACAGTACAAATTTAATAAAGTTCTAATTTAACCTCTGAAACTGAAATGAGATAAGAATCAACAGTTTGCATTTGTGTATATTTAAAATATATACATATATATATATATATATATATATATGATATGTATTCTGGTTGGGTATATACTTTATTTTTTTTTATTTTTATTTTTTTGCAAGGCAATGGGGTTAAGTGATTTGCCCAAGGCCACACAGCTAGGTAATTAGTAAGTGTCTGAGGTAGGATTTGAACTCAGATCCCTCCTGATTCCAGGGCCTGTGTGCTATTCACTGCACCACCTAGCTGCCCCCAGGGTATAAACTTTAAAAAAATCTTTTGCTCTGAGCTGCTTATTTGTGTTTGATCTTAGAAAACTGAAGGACCCTTGGTGATTTATGGTTGTTGGAGATGTAGGGAGCCATCCACTGTATATTATTATGGGGTAGTTTGGAGAATATTGATCAAGCAAGTGAGGGAGAGCCCTTTCTGGGGCTAGAAATCTGCCCAGTAGAGAATTCAAGGGCTTCAGGGAGGATGTCTGGTAAAGGTGATCCTGAAACCATGAACAAAAATTAAATCTAAGTAATCCAGATAGGAAGGAGGCAGCAACAAACAGCGAGATTCAGAGGACCAGGTCAGAGTATCCAATAAAGGAAATCCAGAATCAGTCGACCCCAAGCAGTCAGTCATAGGAGGATTCAGTATCTGGGTTCTGGTAAGGAAAGTGCTTGCCTAGAGTTCTATTATCTAAGATAAATTCTTTGGCCTCCTCCCCTTGCAACAAGCCAATCAATCCTTCATACTTGGATTGCTGGGAGGAGGGGGGTGGTAATTCTGGATGATGATAGCCGTGATTTTCCCTCAAAACAAACTATATTTTATTTTGCCTTCCATAACCTTTCTGGCAGATTTCCAAATGGCAGAAATATTAGTGGGCCCTAGACTATAAATTTTTTTTTTCTAAAACTGCCCATCCTTTTGGTTTCTTAATCTCATGAGAACTATTCTTTGAATGTGATATGCAAAGATGTTTTTCATAATGCTTTCAAATGTCAGATTCACTTTTTTGATCAACCTCTAATAACTTATCTTCTATGCCTTAAGAAGCATTTATCCCAATTCAGAGATTTTAATTACTGTGGGAATAGACTTTAGATTTTTTTTTGCAAGGATCTAATGGAACATTTGGTAAATTTACATTTTTGTAGATTTGCAGACCTAAGGAAATCTAGGAGGGAAGGAGGAAGTGAAATCTATTTCAACAAGCAATTTTGAATTCAAGATGAAGAAAATGATTATTAGCTTATTTTAGATCCTTCAACTAACATGATCCTTGATAACCCCAGCATTTAGTACGAACGAGGCACTTCTTGGCTATATCTAAAACACCTAGATAAAGCTATAAAAACAAATATCATGGAGAACCTCAGGCATGAAAAAGGAAGGCAGAATGATGGTTGATAATGTATTCAAAAGTCAAAGAGAAAGTAACTGGTAACAGCATCAGAAATAGGATTTATGTCCTCAGATATCTGTATACCAGTGCAAAGAGTGATAGGCAATAAAAACATGCCCTGTAAATGAAAAGAGATGACAAAGGCAGGAAATAGTCAATATTGTGGACACATGAATGCATTGTTGATAGAGTCAGGAATTAGGACATTTGGAATCATACAAATGAAGTTGTTAAAATTTCCATATGCTTTGACCCAGAGAGGCCCCTGATAGGCACATACCCTCTCCCCCTGCAAGAGGTCATTGACAAAAAGGCTCCATATACACCAAAGTATTTATTGCAGTACTTTTTGTGGGAGCCAAGAATCAAAAACAAAGTAGATGCCCGGAAAATGGGGGAATGGCTAAACAAATTGTAGTATATGAATGAGACAATTATTATGCTGTAAGAACTGACAAATAGGGTGGATAGAGAGAGAGACATGGAAAGACTTGCATGAACTAGCAAAGTGCAGCAACAGAGCCAAGAAAACAATCTATGCATTGACTACAACATTCTATGTGAAAATAGCGATAACTTCAAAACAATCAAAACTAATTTTGCAAAATTACAAATAAATCCTAGAGAAGAGATAGGAAAAGATAACCCCACCCCCTACTCTTTTGCAGAGGAAGAAAGGTTCAGTCTATGGGTATGGAATATTGAAAATATGTCAGATTTTTAAAGGAATTGATTGATTTTGTTGATTTTTTTCTCATTTATTTTTAAATAAATTATTGTTACAAAAGAAATCTCTCTGGGAATGGGGAGAGGGAAAGATATATGATAAATTTAGATGATATGGAAATAAAAGATATTAAACATCTTTTTAAAAAGTGAGAATCTAGACCTTATGATTGGAATATAGGAATGAAAACACTCAATTTGTTTTTTAGAACAAACATCAGATAAAAGAGATGTCAGGGTGGTATTGTCAAACATATAGGGAAATCTTAACCTAAGGAGGGCAATCAACTAACATTTATTAGCTCTTACTATGTGACAGAAACTATGTACCCAGAAATATAGCTGTTTCTCATGTAGGAAAGTTGACTAGTGCCCAGAAGCTAGTCACCTTTTGAGTTCATCCAGAAGAGCAGGGAGTAGGGAGAGTTTGGGGTTGGCCCAAGCTCAATGGATTAAAAAGATGTCAGCACAATCTCACTGCCTTGAGAAAATTCAAGTGTAAACTTCTTTGTTTAATCTAAATCTTGTTTAGATGCCCGTTTCCTTTATCTTAGTTGAACTTAGACCAAATTGGTATTTTTTTTAATCTCTTGGATTCTGGCTCCACTATCAGCCTCTGCTTCTGGATCTTAGACATACATCTTATTTCAGGACCCTTTTTGTAAATTTTGTTATTTTAGAAGCATTAATGATGGTTTCATATACCTTGATGGACCATTGCATGTTAAATACAACATTAACTTCACCAGAAAAGCCTGAACTCCTAGGACCAGAACAACAGAACAGCATTGCAGCCCAATGGTACAGCTCTCAGCTATACACTTCACCCAGGGTTGTTCTTGCCTAGAAAGACTAGATTTATTGTATATTTAAGGAGGACCCTTGTGCAAGCAAATATGTGTTGAATGATATGACCCTTAAAGTTCCTTTCAACTGTGAGATCAAAATGATTGAAATCAAGTGAAAGTACAGAGTATCACGATTCTGTTGTGTACTGAATGATGCTATAGAGAATTTTTGAGATACTGTGAGTAGGTTGGTTGGTCCACAGAATTGTGTATTCACAGGGGAGTATTATGTGAGCTGCTAGTGCAGTGGATAGCATATGGGATCTGGAGTCAGCCTAATCATCTTTCTAAATTCATATCTGGTCTCAGATACTTACTAGTCAGGCATATCACTTTATCTTAGTTTCCTCATCTTTAAAATGGGCTGAAGAAGAAAATGGCAGACTTCTTTAATATCTTTGGCAAGAAAACCCCCAATGGGACCAAAAAGAGTTGGACACAATATACTCACTCAGATGTGTGAAGGTTGTTGAAATAAATCTTGAGCATGGGAAGCTGACATCTCTCCTTTTCCTACCTAGCTAGATTCAAGGAAGACTGTTTGCCATATGATGGAAAGTCATCTAATGAGTTGGCATCCATTACCAGCTATAGAAAGAAATTTGTAGAAGAGACTGTCAAGGACAGCTTCATGATACTGTGATGAGAGGGTTAGTGAAAGGACTCAGTACAAGGAAAAGCTGATTTACTTAGATGTTAAAATTCTAATTTCCCTAGATATGAAACTAAATATGATGCTTTTTTCTTTGTTTTGGGCCATATTCCCCTCTCCTCCTTCAGATACCCTCTCCATTCTATGTTCTTCCCAGTTGAATCTTTGAAATCCACTAAAAATAATGAATATGGAATATATAATATATATATATATCTGTAAGGCATTGTCCCATCCTTAGTAAACTTAAACACTCTCATCCCTGACATAACAGATCACCACATCCCCATCCCTGAAAGCAATTGAATGTCCAATAGCAAAGTACTGATCTCATAAACAAGCACTAGAAATATAGAGAGCAGAATGGAAGTGAGAGAAGAAACCCCAACAGTCAGTCCCATTTTATAGATGAGATAATTTGAGAGAATATTGAAAGGTCATTTAGTCTATCCCTTGATTTACAGAAAAAAAATCAGGATATACCCTTCTTCCCTCTTCCCATTCCCTTCATCTCTTACATATTCCTGTCAACCAAAAACAGGACAATTTTTACAAGGATCAGAAAATATATAATAAATAAAAGCTCAAATAAAAGATATATGCATGTATATATATATATATATATGTATACACACACACACATACACACAAATACATATAACATATCTCCAAATATCCTCACCTGTAAAATTGAGACCATATCCAGTAACAATTAAAATGCCACTTTGGGGATTTCCCCAAACTAAGGTGAAAAAGTAATGTTTGATGTCAACCTATTTAAATCATTTTGGATTTTCCTAGTCATATATAAAAATGTCTAATTTTTGAATTGGTCATTGTGTATGATGAAGGGGGAAGGGAAAGAGTGGAAATAATAATTTTATGACCTGGGTGTTTATGTGTGTGTAATATATGCACACAGAATGCTATGCTTACATGCATAATATATCCCCATACTCACTGCACGCAATGAAAACGCTGTGTGCATGAACATATAAAACTCATTAAATGCACATGATCTACACCTAAATACATAATACATATGTGTATATTTTTATACACAATAAATGTGTGCAAATGTATACACAAAACAATATAGATTTTTATTTTGTTTTTTCATTTGGGGTATTCTTGGCAAAGGTATTGGAGTGGTTTGCCATTTGCTTCTCCAGCTTGTTTTACAAATAAGGAACTAAGGAAAACAAGATTAAGTGATTTGCACAATTAGGAATTATCTGAGGCCAGATTTGACCTCAAGGAAATGAGCTTTCCTGACTCCAGGCCTAGCACTCTATCCACTGAAACACTTAGTTGCCTATAATTAATATTATGTACATATAATATTAATTATATTATATAATATACATGTTATATGTACATAGAATATAAAATATACATATATTACAAAATATATATACATATTACCTATATATTTGACCATATAAACTTACATAATAAGTTTATGCTAATGTGCATATATCAATATACAATATAGAATAAATGGATTATATACATATATAAATATATATACACACACATGAAGACACAATATTGGCTTCACTACATTTCCTTCAGTTTTCCTCAAGGACACCAGAATGCTATATTTGACTTTGTCTGTAGGCAAAGGGATGGCCTAAATGATGCCCAGGACTCCCTTCCTGCTCTATTGATTTTTAATATTCCAGAATTGTTCCTATATGTTTGGAAAGAAGATGAGACTGGCACCTGAAGTATTCAGGGTATGATCTGATTGTTGTATTCTACCACCTATGGGTCTATTAGAACATCTGTATCCTCTAGGGATCAGGGACAACATCTCAGTATCACTTGACCCCAAGTCCCTGTTTCCTTTTGGAATTTCTCCAATCCTGGTTCAATTCAAGTTTTGATCTAGTGACTTTTGGGGCTTCAAAGCTGGGTTAGGATTTGTTCTTTAACATTAGTGAATTGACTTCATTATAGAAAAAACAACAACCATGAAGTCTGGAATTCCACCCACACATGGAAAACGAGGCTCATAAAAGAAAACAATGATGTTGTGTTTGTCGCGCAGAGAGCGCCCCATCCAAGCACATGGCATAATTTGTTTTTTTTCGGTGCTCTTCACCTGGGATTGATAAGGAGCAACAAGTGAGCTAATGTCAGGAGGCGATACAGCATAAATACTTGGAACCTCTATATAACTGGGAATACGTTCCCAACACTGGCAGAAGTCCCATCTTTACTATGATGTTTTGATACTTATCAGCAAAGAGATCTTTATTTAACATATTTAGACAATGACTATAAAACCATAAACAAGTTAATTATTTCAATGATAATAAGAAAAACACGCCTTCATCTTAGACAAAGCATATTTGAATCAAGTAAATTGGTCTCTAGGGCTGACCCAAAGCAGAATGTTAAAAAGCAGGCAAACCTGGTCTGTAATATCCCTTATTTTTTCTTCCTAACTTGTGTCTTCATAATGCCACCTCTTTCCCTTTCATTGGCCCTTCTCTAAAGTTTCTAGTACCCTTTTGTTGCCACTTAGCTATCTGGTTATCCCTGGATGGGCACCTCTTGAAGAAATTATATATATATATATATATATATATATATATATATATATATATATATATATATATATATATATTTTGGCAGCTAGGTGACTCAGTGGATAGAGCACTGGTCCTGGAGTCAGGAGGACCTGAGTTCAAATCCAGCCTCAGACACTTAATAAATACCTAGTTGTGTGACCTTGGGCAAGTCACTTAACCCCATTGCCTTAATAAATAAAATAAAAAAATGCATATTTCTTGTTCATCTATCCTAATTATCTCATGCCATGTCTCAGCTCTGAAATGTATATCTAATCTATAAGTAAATATATACACACAAATATACATATCTATAAGTGTATATATACCCACATTATATATATATATATATACATACATATATATATATATATATATATATATATATATATATATATATATATATATATACATATATGTACTTGATTCCATTCTTTTGAGACTTGGTTAGGTACCAGAACAAGAAAATCATGTCAGTTTTTCAAGCATTCATGATTTTGTTGATGTATATCTCTCTTCCTTCATTAATTCAGATTTCAATCTCTCCACATATTAGGAAGATTTAGAGACCATCATCACTTAGTAGTCAGTGCTGTGGTGATGGTCCACAGGCAATAGATATATGGTATACTCAAAGTCTTTCCAGATCAACTAATTATTAGGGCAGGACTTGTCAAGAGGTTGTATTTTCCAGATGCAGTCTTCAAGAACTCAGGGGCATCTCCAATGCCATAATGAGGCAATGAGGAACAGATTTGAATTCAGGGAATAAGCAAAGGGAAGTTGGTCTTCAATACTTCCAACTAATTTATGACCTCCTCCATGTAGGTCCTCCCTCCAACAGTATAGATTACAATCTATCCACACTTTCTTCTCAGAAATCCATAAATCATCTCTATAGTGTCCACCCAATGTCCTGGGGCCCTTCCTCTAGTTATTTAAACATGGCCTGGGTATCATTACAAACAAGGGACATGATCTTTCGCTCTCACTACATGACTGACTATTTCCTTTTTTAGTCATACATCTCTGATTGTATTTTACATAAATTCTGTGCTTGCAGTTTATTGCTTGCTACATGTTATTGCCTATTTACACTCATCATGCATCTTTCTATTGCCCTCTGAGTGACCTTCAGTTTGGAGATTGTGATATCTAAGATTTGCAGTCATACATCATCAGTGGAAGAATACTGGCACTAGAAATATAGTGTTTTATTTCACTGAAATTGTATAAAGCACTCATCAATTCCCAGATGCAGTTCAGCCCACTCTTTTTTAATTTGATTTTGGGCCAAATTCATTGTCCAGCTGGAGTATCTCTCCAAAATATATGTCTTGATAGATCAGCTCAATGGGTCACCCATCCAAATGCATATCATAGCCCAAACAAAAGGCATTCTTCAACAGTTTAGTTTTTCTTGGATTGTCAGGCTAAACTTTTCCAAGTGGGTGTGAATCTCAATTAGGAGGCTCAGCAAGGTTATTTGCAAACATGAAAATCTGAAGGAACCCACTATCTATCTGAAATTTTTCTTCCGGGACTCATTCTTCAAGAGAGTGACAAGTGCCTTTTAGTTGTGACACCTCCACTCTTATAGCTTGATAGATGTTAATAATCAGAGAACCATCAAAGTTATTTGCTATTGCCTCCCTCACCACATGCATGGATACACCCTGTTGGAGGAGATCCCTTATGGATGAATTTTTTTTTCTACTAAGTTAAATGCTTTAAAAAATCAACTATTATATGACTATGAGTAAGTTGCTTAAATTACCTAGGCCTCAGTTTCTTCATCAGTAAGATAAGAATAAAACTGGTATGATGGATGGAGTACTAGGTCTAGAATAAGGAATACTTGAATTCAAATCCAGCTGCAGGCTCTTACTAGCTATTAACTTCTATTTGCCTCATTTTCTTCATCTATAAAGTGAGAATAATAATAGCAGACAATATATGAATGTTAGCCATCATTATCAACATCATTCCTCCAGGACCCTCTCTCATCAGCAGCTAAGACTGGAACCTTTCCATCCTCTGCATTGTGCTTTCTACAGTTCCTTTCCTTTGGGCTCTGCTTGGGTTTTGCATTCCAATAGATACTTACTGGAAGTTCAATATTCATTACCCACAAGAGACCCACCTGTAGAAGTGAAAACATTCGAGAAGGAGGTGGGGAGGGACACTATGGGTACATCTTTTCATCAAAACCAATAAAAGTGATCATCAATATCTAAGACTGGCTCTAACTGGGAGATTTGACCTGGAAAGTTTTGTGTATCTCCAGGGCTATACTTGATATATTATGCTCAGACTTCTGAGGGAAAAGGAGGCTTTCACATTCACTAGTTCTCCAGAAGGATCCTTCAGCATTTTTTTTTACCATCCCACAAAACTTTTATTTCCCAAGGTTGTTTTCTCTTCAAGTCTATCAGCCTGAAGAAGCATTTCCACTTCCTTTAGGCTGTATTCTGTTCCACCTGCCCTGAATCATTCTCTGCCAACCCCCCCCCCCCCACCACTTCTTTCTAACATGACTTCTGAGCCATGGCTAAGTATAGAAAGTACAGACTTGAGTGTTTTACTGGCTCAAAGTTTACTTTGGGAAATAAGTACCCTAAGGAAGGTGCCTTGGGTTCCTTTCTCTTAATATAAAGCTCATTAGGGCAGTTAGATGGCACAGTAGTTAGAGCATTGGCCTTGGAATCAGGATGACTGATTATGAATGAAGGATGACTATTAGAAAAGGCAACATCTCTCAATTTTGATCATTGCCCCCTTTTCAAGGGGGCTCATAGGCTTGTAAGAGTACCTAAATTCAGAACTAAAGGAGATAGTAGTCTGTATAGCTCAAACTCTCCTCCAAATAAATAAAATACCTTTCAATGACTGCTTTTCAAAAAGCCTTATTGTGTTTAATATTAGACATTAAAATAATTTTAGAAGATTTAACAAGCTTAACTTGCTTAAAGTGAGGAGTTCTTTCCTTAACAAAAAGTTTAAAAATCACTATCTAGCCATTTATTTTATAATATAAGACAGCCATGGTCCAACCAGAGAGGTTTGGATCATACAATCCACTGGGATTCAAGCCCAGGTCCTCTGCACTCTTTTCAACCCTATACCTAGGCAAAGAATTTCCACAGATCAAGGATACCTATCTGTATATTCTATTCCTTCAACTCTACAACTATTATTCACTTTTTATCACCTGTCTTCATGCTTACACTCTCTCTCTCTTTCTCTCTCTCTCTCTCTCTCTCTCTCTCTCTCTCTCTCTCTCTCTCTCTCTCTCTCTCTGCCTTTCCCTTTTCTATGCAATGTGAGCACTCATATAAACCTAGAAAATAAAACTTTTCCATTGGGAGTCTCCTCTCCCCAGACTGGCCCCTTAGCTCCCATCTGCCAGCACCCCCCCCAATCCTCTTAAAAATTCTTCTGGAAAGCTGGCCCCATAGTGGCCATCTGCCCACAGAAGAATTGGGAGTAGTATGTATGATGATCATGATTCTGGGCTTTAAAAACTGCTGGAGTCTTGTGACTCTGAATTTTAACCATCTCCTCCCACCTGGTATTTTTGGTCTGTATGAATGCCTCTCCTTCAAGGATCTGTGAGCCTGATCTCTTACTTTAAAAGTATTATACAAGTGATCTGAGTGCAACTCTCCATCCTTAGGCTGGGGCTGCTGGCAGCATTGGCTGAATATTAATGAACAATGTAAGCCTAGTAACCCCAGCCTGCTACCAAATTCCTGAGGGGTCAGAGGCTGACTTCTAGTCTACCCATGGCTAAATGTCTCATATTCTGCCAGGCACATGTGGGCGGTTGATAAATATCATTAGATGATGGCGGCAATGGCAAAGACCATAACAAGAGGCCTTTCTTTGGCCACTTGCTATTTAAATTTCTAGGATTTTCTGCAATCCAAGGATAAACCTGTAAAAAGAAGGAACTACCTTCCCCTATCCCCCCCATTAAGGAAGAACAGGGAAAAGGGACCTTTACTTGATCTAATTGGCACCTCAATTACTGCTGGGTTGGCCAACCCCTCTTGGAACTATATTTGGTCTCCAGGCTGCTCCAGTTGTGACATATCAATTCAATAAATATATATTGAGTAGTATCTAGCATGTGCCAAGAATTGGATATTAGGGTGAACAGGTGCACAGATGAATAACTGCAAAACACAAATATAGTAAATCTAAAGACAATTTCCTGGTATGTTGGTGGTGGTGGTGGGGATAGGAGCAGAGAATACCAAGAACCAGGAGAATCAATAAAGGCCACTTGGATGAGTTGGTACTTGGGTCATGAAAGGAACTGGGAGTTACAACAAATTGAGGGAAAGAAGGAGAGCATTCTATGTGTGGAGATGTCACTGATGCAAAGCTACATAAGCAAAAGATAAAATTAATAGATGGTAATAGCAAGTATGCTAATCTGACTACAAGAGAAAGTTCCTGACCTACAACTTTGCACTATCATTCTTTTCCCTTAGTCATCAGGAAATAGAGTTTGGGTTATTCTTAAGAGGGTTGGCTTTCCTAGTAATTAAAGGAATTATGGGCAAAAAACCAAACAAACAAAATTTACCAAACACAGATTGTCAAACCATAGAGAATAAGAATTTCCTTTATCCCTAATCTGGTCATGGAGGCTGACACAAGCTTCCTGAACCACTTCCTCCTGCTCCCTTTGATCTACTTCCCCACCTTAGTCTTGCCAAATGGTCAGACACAGAACTCTGCATCTGCCAACCCCCTCACCCCCAATCAAATCCATGTCTATGCCAAAGCTGTCACTCTCCCATTAACTGCCTGGGTCAATTTTAAGCCAGTTTTCACATGGGCAAAGATCTACCCCCTTTCTCTAGCAGTGGTTTACTGAGACAAAAACCTCTTTTTTTCTCCCATCTCCACCCATATCCCCTGCCCCAATCATAATAGCTCAGATAGTCACACAAATCCCATCCACAGTAAGAAAAGGGTGATTTCTTCCTATAGCTGCCATCTGGAAATTCCTGTCTTGGAGACAAGCCACTACAACTTTCAGGAGGTCCAGAACACTTGGTCTCAACTTGTTCCTTGGAGAGATCAATCCTGCACCTGTAAATTGGTCATCTCCTGCCTCAACCATGGTTTAGACTAGACCTATGTGCAAACCACTGAAATGTATGAAACAATGATTGAAAGAGAGTGGGTCAGGCAGAAGATGATCTCATTGGGCAACTACTGAGTAGATAAGTTTACTTAATTTCTACCTGTGGGAAAAAAGTATTGCATTTAACTATTTCTCTAGCTATGATGACCCATAGAGTCATCTTACTTACAGAAAATATTTTACTTCAAGCACTGTATGCAGGCATCAGGAAGATATTTGAGAAACATTATCTAAGCTCAGCCATTAATTTTGGGTTAAAATTGATCAAGTTTCACATTCTCTCTAGGCAGTCAGTTTTTTATTGCATAGAATCATAAGCTTTAGAGCTAGGAGTGAATTTCAGGAGTAATTTAATCTGACTCCCTAATTTTACAAATGAGAAAATAGAGACTGAAAGGTGACTTGCTCAAGGTCACAGAATTTAAACCCAGGTATTCCTGACTCCAAATCTAATGCTCTTTCCTCCTGTAATACAGCTACATTTTATAAAAAAAAATAAGTTGAGAGAGTTAGACTAGGTGGTTCCTAATTTCCTTTCTAGCTCTGTGATTCTATAAATCTTACTGGAAGAAACACGTTTTTTTGGGGGGCAGTTTCTTTTTTCTGGGGATCAAAGGAAAGAAAAAGAAAGGAAGAAAGCAAGGGAGGAATAAAGGAAACAAGTATTTCTTAAGAACCTACTATATGACAGACACTGTTTGCTAATCACTTAATTAATATGATTTCATTTGATCCTCACCATCCTGGAAGTTGAGTGCTATTGTTATTTCCATTTTATAGTTGAAGAAACAGAGATGAATAAAGTCTTAGTGACTTGTCCAGGATCACACAGATAGAAAGAGTCTGAAGATGGATTGAACTCAGATCTTCCTGACTCCAGGTGCATCCCTCTGTCCACTGAGCCACCTAAGTGGGAGTAGTAGGGGGGAAGGAAAAGGGAAGGGAAAGAGAAGGTGGGAAAGATGTGATGCAGTGCCTCACAAACATTATAAAGCTGTGATACAAACTGGAATGAATTAGAGCTCTGATCCTTTGTTTTGTAGATTCAGAAAATAACTCAGAGATAGAAAGTGACCATGCAAAATGGAGAAAGCATTGTCCTTAGGGCGCCCTGATTCCAAATCCTGTGCTCTTTTAACCACACCATATTACTTCTCAGGGATACCACTCTTCCCTTTTCTTTTGTCCTTTGTGTTCAAAATCATGAGGGAATGGGAAAACTCCTCCTGGAACTCTGATTCCAGATCCTCAAACCAAAGTGAACATTCCTGTCATCTGTTTTTTTTTTTTTCCAGATGGGTGAATGCTACATATACCAATGACTGATGTCAATTGGATATAAGAATGTCTTCTTCCTTACGTCTCATAAGATTAGCTACTTAGGCTGTTAGTTGATTAACTATAGAATTGCTGCCATCTTGTAAATGCTTTTACTCTTTTTCATTACTCTCTCATTTGGGCTTGTTGGCATGGGTTGGGCTAAATGAGCAATAAGATCTCTCCCAACTTTAAAAGTCTGTGTCTAGAGAAGGCCCATGTCACAGATGTAAGAACTATATGAGTGGCAACTGTGCCCACACTGAGAGCAAAAGGAAGTTGCTGCCAGAGATTATATTTTGGTACTAAATGATGAGTAGGACCTGGAAGGAGAAAGTACCATAGGGTCTTTGATTTAATATAGGAAGGGAACATAGAGACCATTGAGTCAAACCTGCTCATTTTATAGATGAAAAGACTAAGGCAAAGTATTTAGATGAATTGCCCAGTTTTACACAGCTGTCAAACGTCTAAGGAAGGATTCAAACTCAATGTAGGTATTTTCCCCCTTCATCACCACAACCCTTCCATGTTTTCTTATTTTGCAAAGTCCTAAGGGAACTTCTGCTAGTTTCCTATTTTAACTTTTTATTCTCACTAACCATGTGCTAAACTCACTTGTTTCTATGCTACTGAAAGACTTCAAGTGCCATAGTCCCTTCTATGTTTTGGGCTGACTCTGGAGAGGCAGTGTAGGCCCTTTGACCCTCCCTTAATAGGTCTTGCAGACAGCTTCCTGGGCTAGAGCTATCCATCAAAGAGAATCTTTCATCTAACCTTAAGGTGAAAGTATAGTGATGAGTTTCTGCAATCTAGTACCTTCATTTCTTTAGAGCAGGGAGTCTTAATCTGGGACTCTGGAACTTTTTAAAAAAATACTTTGAGGGGCAGCTAGGTGGTGCAGTGGATAAAGCACCGGCCCTGGAGTCAGGAGTACCTGGGTTCAAATCCAGTCTCAGACACTTAATAATGACCTAGCGGTGTGGGCTTGGGCAAGCCACTTAACCCCATTTGCCTTGCAAAAACCTTAAAAAAAATAAAAAATACTTTGATAGTTAAGCTTTGACATAATTGTTTTTCTTTAAAATCCTATGTACTTTATTTTATACTTTTAGAAACATCATTCTGGGAAGGGCTCCATTGGCCTGTCCAGATGACCAAAGGGTTGTATCCATTATACAAAAAATGTTGAATCTTTAACCTAAGAATAATGTTTATATCTTCTTGAAAGGCAGACACCTTACAAGAGGGATGAGTTCAAATTGTTATGAGTGAGCTCTACCTTGATGTTTTTGTTTTTTTTTTTAACATTCAAGCTTCATTTTTGATTACTGGTGGGCTAAAGGGAATAGGGGGCATTGAAGATAAAGGGAAGGGAAGCAGGAGGCTACTGAATATTCAATTGAAAGGAAAAGGAAGGGCCCACCTCCATCACTTTACCTCCAGTTGGCTTTGGATCATAGAGGTTTTTAAGAATCCAAAAGTAAAAATAAACAAGGTGGCATTTCTGAGGGCACAGGGAAGTAGATGCCCTAAACCATGAGAAAAACAGTTTTTATGACTTCCTCAGTCTGTGGTTTTTTGGTGAAGGTGTGATTTTTCTGGGACTTCCAAGCCTTACAGTGGTAATGAGACTATTTCTCCTGGAAAACCTGGACTTCTATCAACTGTGAGTCAGTGTTAACAAGACATTAGGATAAGCATCCACATCTAAATCTCACTGTCATTATATCAGTCCTTATTCCTTGTAAATCTTCATGATGACACCTTTGGTATATCTTAGATAACTTCAATCTACAGGACTTAAAGACTATATCTGTAGATCAATAAAATGAGGATTGAACAGTTTAACCTTCCCCGGAATACCTTGATATTCTGACAGCAGGAGGAGACAAAGTTGTGAGTAAGTGTCCTGGCATGGTCCTGTGGGCAGAAGGCCATGATTTCCTTCTGTGTGAAAGCCTGGCTCAACTTTAGACTGATTACAGGCTGACCAGATCATTGGGATGCCTTGTATTTCTGAGATGAATCACCATTGCATCCCCACAGATATGATACCTTGCCAGGTCTCTCTGGAACTACTATCTAGGGGTTCAGGAAAGTCTTTTTTTGAGGGCTATAGCCTTGAGAGTATAACTCTTGATGATTCAAATTCATGCTCATGATAAAGACATAAGGGAGGCAACTTGGCATCATGAATAGATTGCCAGGCATGGAGTCAGAAATAATACTGTCAATAATTTCTATAGTACTTTACATGTTATCTCCTGATATTCATAATAACCTTGTGAGATAGGTTCTACTTCATTTTATAATTCAGAAAATTGAGTTTGAGAGAAGTACAGTGCCATATTCAGAGTTATCAGTTAATAATTGTCTAAGATTAGATTTGAACTCAGTCATTCTTGACTTGGTATCCAGTGCTTTGGAGATCCATGATACCATCTAACTGTGTTCCTTCATCTGGTAGTTTTCCATATCAATGAAACCCTATATTCAGTTATTGTGTTCACTTTTTCAGTCATGCCCAACTCTTCATGACCCCATCTTTGGTCTTCTTAGCAAAGATACTGAAGTGTTTTGCCATTTTCTTCTCTAGCTCATTTTACAGATAAAGAACCAAAGCAAGTACCTAGCCCTAAACCACTGAAACAGTTATGAATTTACTTTTGTCCAATTCTGTTGTTTCACACCTTTAGTCATGTCTCAAATTGGCATCAGGGCGAGGAACCCAGAAGGGTCACAAAATATCCTCCTTCCACCTAAGCACAAAATGGAATGGAGGCTGTTTTGGTAGGGTGGGATAGTCAATACAGAATGGGTCAGTCTTCACCAGTGTGATGATAGCAGTAACTCTATCATTGCTCTCCTTTATGTGTAAGAACTCAAAGATGCGCTAATGCCCTCCAACTCTGTACAGGACCACTGTTGCCTTTTTTATTTGCCATTTGTCCTTTCAGAAAATACAAGGCAAGGACAGGGAAGGGGAATAGACAGCATACCAGAAAGTAAAAGCACAATTGTTTTCTAGTTCAGAGGTCAGTATATTATAAGTGCCCTCGTGGAGGTAAGGAGTTCAGCCTCTTCTTCGCTTTAAGTCTTTCCTTCCTGACTGAAAAATCTGGCTTCTCTTCCTAATCTCCTTTTTTTTTTTTTTTTTTAAAAAGTAGTCATTAAGTTTTTCCCAATTAGCATTGATAGTGATTTTTTTTAGTTGATTCTCAGGAATGATGTCTGGGGTTTAGACAAAATAGCCGTTGTAGACAGTTCTCCACACCCCAGAGCTGGTTGATTTTTTTCCCCCAGTCTCCACACCCAGAGTCTTTTCTTCTTCTCCAAACTGCTCTCCTCCTGCTCCTGACCTTAATTAACTTAATCCTTTCTCTTCCTCTCTGACTCATCACAGTTTTTTTCCTTCTTGTTGTTCAGAAGTTTCTGTTCTCAGACTCCTCCTAACCATCCAACACCTAAAGTCCACACTATCTTTCACCTTTTGTTCTCCAGAACTCTATATTCCAGTCAAACTGGCCTGCTAGTTGTGTCAAATACAAGGCATTCCTTCCATTCATCTATCTCTGGGACTTAGCACAGCTGACCTCCCCCACCTCCCCCATCACACATCTTTCTGGAATGAACACCTTTCCCAACCTCACCTAACCTCACCTTATGGGATCCCTACTTTCCTTTAAATTCCAACTTAGGTGTCACCTTCTATGCCTATGCCTATCCTGATTCTCTCCCCCACCCCCAGTGGTTAGTGATCTCATCCTCTTAAAATTACTTTATATAACTTTCTATATAATTTGCATTGACTCATCTGTGGATGTTCTTAGCATCCTCTGTCTGTTTTTCTGTCACTCTGTCCCCATCACTGTAAAGTAGAAGGGCAATGAACAAATATAAGGGATAATTCTTTGTTCCATGTGTCTGGGACTGATAGAACAACTGATGCGATGATGGACAACTGACGTGGAAGGAACTGAATTCAACAATCTCACAGCCCCTTTAGGGACTCCAAACTCCCACAAAAACAAAGACCCAGCATTTTAATATCAACCTTTCACTGGTGGATGGCAAGTGGAACATGGGATAAGTTGTTATCAGAAGAATCTAAAATGAATACTACACAGAAGATGATGGAGATGTACCTGCTGGGTTTGTGAACAGACTACAATGTGATATGCAAGAAATCCCATTGAAGAATTAGTGTTAGAATATCACCTCAAGGAACTAAGGTAGTAAAGATGAGGTAGACTGGTTACATAGCAAGGGTGGAGAGACTGATTGAAGGACAGCCGGAGAATTCCACTGGTACTTTCCTCATATCAGGAGAAACTGAGGAAAGCTTTCAGAAAATGGATGACTTTGAGTAACTTAAGTCAAGACATAGTCGAGTCCCAAAAGATGGGCAGGTTCATATAGACTGTGACTTGTATTATTAGAGGGAACTTCCAAAGTAATCAGATCACAGAACCATTTTATATTGACCATTGAATATATCTGACCATCTGTTGTATTACCTCCCCTCCCCAATCAATAGAATTTAGGCTCCCTAAACTGACTAGTTTCAACTGCTTCTAATGACTCTAATTATAGGATCAGTGATTTAGAGCTAGAGAGGAACCAGAAGAAGCCTTGGCATCTGGTAAACTGGGGTTCAAGTCCTTTCTCTAGCAAGTATTAACTATGATTATGGATAGATTACTGAATCATGCAATCCCTGAGGAAATTCTCCTAGACTATCAGTGATGGTTTTTACTGTTGAATCCTTTCAGTTATGTTCAACTGTGTCCAACTCTTTGTGATCCCATTTGGGGTTTCCTTGGCCAAGATTGTGAGACGGTTTGCCATTTCTTTCCCCAGCTCATTTTATAGAAGAGGAAACTGAAGTAAACAGGGTCAAGTGACTTGTTCAGGGTCACACAACTATTAAGTGCCTGAGGTTGGATTTGAACACAGGAAGACAAGCTTTCTGATTCTCAGGACAGTTCTCTATCCATCATGTCACCTAACTGCTCAGTAATGGACAGTCGTTGGTGGAAAACTCTATTATGGGTTCACAGACACAAGAAAGCAACTTTCTCCTAAAACATGAATTGCTACCAAGGTAAAATGACTGGGGAAGGGGATGGGTATCTGCAGACTTCACATAGTTGATATTCTGCTATGAAAACACTATGGACAATTAGATGAATATAGCAAAATTCCACAAAGCACTTTAAAAAAATCTTTAAAACATTTAATGATCTATTTTATTTTAGAGGGAAAGGCATGTCATGAATCAAACCAAAAATAAAAAAAAAACACTTGAAAACTCCAAAACCCCCCCCCAAATATTTTCTTTCTTTTCCAAGATACAGAGTTGCTGACACATGGGTAGAGAATTTAGAGGCAGAGTTTGAAGTATGATCTTTTTAAGAAAAAACTTTGTAATTAGTGACCTTTCTTGTTAAATAACAAAGAATACTCTTGAGCCCAGTTCAAAGGAAAGCTAAGTCCTAGAATCATTCAGTTTCATATGTGGTAAGAAACTTTCTCTTCTAGTGTGTCATATTTTGGGACAATTGGCTCCATTTACCTTTGCAAGTTTCAGAAAAGGGTGGGAATAAACTTTTTAAACATTTTTTTTTTGCATTGGAGCCATAGTCATCCTTTGCCATTTTCGGAAAGGTAGGTAGAATGAAAACAGCTCAGACTAACTCAGTGAAAAAAAATGAGCAAAAAACAACAACACTGATATTTAATAGCTGCCTGAGCATCCTTCCCTTTTCTTGATGGGTCTGAATGATTAGCTTTAATGTGGGAGCTAGGGTGATGTAATAAATACAGTAAAAGATTCTTTTGCTTTTACTGTCCTGTTCTTAAGGCATGAGGAACCCTAGTTCCTTGTAATTATATAATTAATGGGATGCCATTCATCTTATTTTTAATGTAAGATATCTTCTTATTATGAACTTAACAAATATGAGCATTTCATAAAAAGAAAACAGAAAAGAGAGATTGTGAATTTCTGTTGTGTACCAATTGAATTTTTTTAAAAAAAGTTTTTATTAAATTTAACACTATAATAATAAATCTGCCCTGCTCGCCTGAGTTCACTTTTGAACCCCTCTTCTTCTGTGTATTTTTTTAAATGCCATTCATTTTATAGGGGAAAAGGGATCATCTGGTGATAATGGTGACCAGGTTTGAAGTATAAACCTTCCCTCCCCATTCTCAAAGCTTTTCTTCCCTTGAACCATCCTTCTAACCATATGTACAATTGTCTACCTAGGAAAGAGTAAGAAAAGGCAAGAATTTGGATTAGGTTTAGATAAAAATATGTCATTGAACTGAATACCATCAATGTAGTCTTTGCATCCAAGAACTGAAAATAGAGAGAAGTTATGGAGTAAGAGACATGGGAACTATCCGAGATGGAAGAAGATAAATCTGTGATGTGAGAAGATGAGGCCAGACATTTGACATTAATTATCTGCCCTTGGAACTCAAATTGGATAGTCTCTTATTCAAACTATCATCTGGTAGCTTTTTGTTGTTTTTGGTGTTTGAGCAAAGGGGCCATAGGATGAAGGTGACAATGTGACAGTTAACCAGTTATATGACCATGAGAAAAGGCACTGTTATGTGATTCACTTTGACCTCCAGTTTCTTCATCTGTAAAATATATCCACTACTAAACCTGTAGCATTTACCTCAGAGAGTTATTAAGGATTAAGGGAGAGCTTTATTCATTTATCAACAAGCATTTATTAATTAAATGCCTACCATGTATCTTTAAGACTTACTTCTAGGGGTGTGTGTGTGTGTGTGTGTGTGTGTGTGTGTGTGTGTGTGTGTGTGTTTATCTTCCTTTCACACTGTATAGAATTTGTACCTATAGTTATGTGTATACTGTCCCATTTGAATATAAACTTCATGAAGGCAGATATGGTACTTTTGCCTTTTTTTTGTATACTCAGCACTAAGCACAGTGCTTGATAGCTATTTAAATGCTCATTGACCGACTTACAAACACTATAGTATGCATTGAGAATACAGGGATGAAATAGTTCCTTAAGGAGCTTACATTCTCAAAGAGAACCACAGTTTGAATTCAGGTCAGTAAATTCAAAATAAAATATTTTTTAAAATGACTTCGAGGTTTGGGGTATTTAGTTGGTGCCATGGATAGAGCACTGTCATTGGAATCAGAGGACTGAGTTCAAAAAAGACACTTGATACTTACTAGCTGGTGACCTTGGGCAAGTCACTTAACTCCATTGTCTTGCAAAAAAAAAAAAGCTAAAACAAAAAAAAATGACTTCTGTCAAGGAGGTTATTAGCAACTTAGAGGGGAGAAAAGGGGACAGCCAAATCAGCATTGTATAGAAGGTATCACAAGTTGATCCCAGAAGAAGGTTTGGTATTTTAAAAGAGAAGGAAGAGGTAACCTTTCTTCCTTAGAATTCTATCTCTCAGGACATTCTTGCTGGAGAGAAATAAAGATTGGGGTAAGAGTTGGGATGAGGGTTAGAGTCAGGAGCAGGATCTGAATGGGTCTGAATGAAAAAGTGAGTTCCTTTGTTTGCTGATTTTACCAGGTTATAAAAGCCAGAGAAATGAAGAAGGAAGTTCATATTATAAGTAACAGTAAATATGTCTATTTGACTGGAACACAAGGTAAGTAAAAGCGAACATTGTGTAAGAAACCTGAAAAGGTAAGTTAGAGACAGATTATGATGGGAACTTTTATTTTATCCTCTAAGTAAAGAAGCAGAATGACTTGGTCAGACTTGTGTTTTAGGAAGATTAATGGTAGCTGTGTGGGAATGGATGGAGTGGAAAGGGATAAGATTAAAGGTAGGGAGAACAACAAAGTTATTGCAATTGTTCAGGTGAAAAGTGATGAGAGTCTGAACAATGTGTAAGTAGAAGAGAGAAGATGACTGGGAGATCAATCATGGGAGATGACTGAATGTGCAGAAGGGTGAGAGACAGATCTGAGATTGGGATCTGGGTGACTGAAAGAAATGTGATACCCCTAACAGATAGAATATGGTTAGAAAGAAGGATGGGTTACAGAAGAAAGGCTAGGGATGGATATATAGAGCTAAGTGTCATGAGTTTCACAATGATAATTCAATCCATTGGAGCTGATGAGATCACCAAGAGATGGTATATATGGAGAAAGGGTTACAGGAATGATCATTGATGGGTACACCTAGACATGAAATGGGGAAAGACATGGTTGATGATTCAGTAAAACAGAATAAAAAGGAATGACTACACAGGTAGGAGGAGAATTAGGAGACAGTAAAATCATGGAAGACCTAGGGAGGAGAATGGTCCACTGTGATCAAAGAATTCAGAACTGGAAGGGACCTTAAACAATCTTTTCCTTTTGATGATGAAAAAATTGAGGGTCAAAGTCACATAGGTTGCATAGGTTACTGGATTTGGGCCTGAATGAAGGAGTGAGTTCTTTTGATGCTGTTCAAATTTTCTGATTGTTGATTTCACCAAGAAAGACTTAGACCCAGGATAACACACAATTTCCCCTGTTATGGGAAAATTCTAGGCCCAGGACTCTGGGAAGAATCTTCTTTAAAATTATGACAATGTCAACATTTTAATGGTATCTTAGCCCTATTGGCCTTATAAAAATATACCATGGGGAGAGGGATGTGATTTTGTGGGAAATTAAAACCCTTTTACAGACATCGAAACCAGGATATGATGAAGTCCTGCTTCTACTCCTAGTCATCTGGAAGACTCTTCAGTCCTGTCATAAGAGATTTAGACAGCTTCTGATCAACTGTGAATTTTGCTTCTGGAGAAGCTAACAAATCTCAAGGTCCTCATAGAATTACAATCATAATTGTTCCTACTGATGCAGCAACTGAAGGGAAGAATCATGAGATTATAAATTTAGATCTGTAAGGGAGTTTAGGAATCAATTTGTCTAAACATCTCATTTCTCTGGAAGCTGAAGCACACTGATGTCAAATGATTGGTCTAAGGTCAGAAAGGGTCACAAAAGGGGGTAGAGCCAAAATTCATCTAAATACCTCATCCAAGATATTAGACTAATTACCAGAGATCAGATGTAGCATTTGATCTCAGCTCTTGCTTAACTCTAATTTCAGTACTCCAAAAGGAGATCCCTCCCTAAGCATGGAAAATGGGAGTAGGGAACATTAAAAGATACTGTTTAATGATGGATAGCTAGCATGTAAATAGTATTTCAAAATTTGCAAAGTTCTTTACAAGTAGGACTTCATTTGGGTCTCACAACAGTCGTCTGAAGTAGAAACTATTATTATTTCCATTTCACAGATGAGGAAACTGAAATGAGAGGCACAAAGGTCGCACAGCCCTCTGTATCAGGATTTGAATTCACATCTCCCTTACTTCCAGTCTAACACTCTATACATTGTGCCAACTAATTGTTAAAATGAAGGTGAATGAAAGAATGAAAAAATATTTATTAAGTGCTTACTGTATGCGAAGCATTTTAATAAATATTGGGTGAACAAATCGAAATTCCCACTCTAATTTGAGAAGAAAAGCAACAGGGAGAATGGAAAGGTTCAGAAGTCTTAAGGCTCAGTACTAGGAGAGACTGAAAGAGGGGAAGGATAGATTTCTGGATTGTCTGACCAGTTGGCATGTAGGTCAAAGGCTCCTTTCAGTCTTAGTTTTCTACAGAAGTATGTCTTCTCACTTTTTTGCTCATCACAACTCAAATCTAAAATTAGGTTTCTATTCACTGGAGTGTAAATGCGTGTGTGTGTGTGTGTGTGTGTGTGTGTGTGTGTGTGTGTGTGTATGCACGTGCATGAACACACATGCTCTGGCTTATTTTTGTAGGAATGATTTTGTATCTAGAGCCAGCAAAGATACCAAGCTGTAGGAGGATCAGTGGCTATCTGAACCAAATTTTGGTAGGGGCAAGGAAGGGAGAAGAAGCTGAGAAAAGCAAAGTCCAGAATCAGGTACTGGTTGGTTTTAGGGCTGATGGATGGCCCACACAATGACTTCACTCCAAGCAATGCAAAAGCTAATTGAGAAAACATGTTCCAGTGATGTCTTCATGGAAAAATCCAGATTGGGGCATTTTTTTTATTCCTTTAGAATTCCTTGAATATTTGTTGTGCGTGTCTCTACAGCCTCCTGGATCATTACCCCACTCTTACTAAGAAGAACTAAGATTTCCAGCTTTATCTGAAGCTAAGTCTGTGAGGGGTGGAACTCCCCCAGAGGGCTAATGGACCAGTGGTCTGTCAGAGTATGGGGCAGGGAGAAAGATAATCTGCCTTTTTGTGCTTTTCTATGGAGAGAGAGAGAAGCAACAAGTTCCTGGAAATTCATTTTCTCCTCCATCCATCATCATCACCCCACCCCACCATACATACCATGCCTCAGTCTATTTTCAATGACTCCCCTCTACAGAATGCCTTCTTTTCCTCCTACTTCTGTCAAAGTCCTCTTAATACTTCAAGGGCCATCTCCTCCATGAAACCCTCTTTCCACCAATTCCAGTCAACTGAAGAGAAACTTATTAAACACTCCAATGAGTTAGAAACTTAATTGGTGCTGAGGAGACAAAGGGAACAGGGAAACAGACTAAGTGGAGTTAACATTCCAATGAGAGGATATTCTGTGCTCATAGATGAATATAATCCAGTTCAAGGAGCAACTCAATCCATCAAACAATAAACATTTTATAAAGTACCTATTCTGAACTAAATACTATGTGAAGTACTGGGGACACTAAAAAGAGGCAAAAGACAGCCCCTGAAAATGTATACTTTCAAGGAGAGAACAACATGCAAATGCAAAGCAAGTTAAATACTAAACAGGAGAAATAGAAAATAATTAACAGGAGGAAGGCACAAGAATTAAAGCTGGATGGTTCAGGAAGGACTTCCTGGAAGAGGGAAAGGGGAAGAAAAGGAAATAAGCATTTATATAGCAATTACTATGCCTGTGTACAGACCCAGAAGGAAATAAGTATGCACGTAGCATATACTATGTGTCAGATCCTAAAGGGAATAAGCATTCATACAGTGTCTGCTGCATGCCAGAACCCAAAGAGAATAAGTATGCATAGAGCACCTACTATGTGCCAGACCTCGAAGAGAGTAAGCATTCATATAGCACCTACCACGTGCTGGATCTGAAAGGGAACAGGCATGCCTATAGCACGTCCTATACGACAGGCACTATACTGAGTACTTTACAAATATGATTTCATTTGATCCTCATAGCAAGCCTACAGTATAGGTACTATATTATTCCCATTTTATGGGTAAAGAAATTGAGGCAAGAAGAAGTTAAGTGACTTGCCCCGGGTCATACAACTAATAAGTACCCAAGCCCACATTTGAACTCAGGTCTTCCTGGCTCTGGCTCCAGCACTCTACCTACTGTGCCACCTAGCTGCTTCAGGAAATAGCACTTGACCTGAACCTTCCAAGAAGACAGGAATTCTGCGAGGCAGAGAGGAAAGGTTGCCATTCAAGGTGTGAGAATGTCTTGAGGGAATGTACTATAGAGACATGCAGAGTTATGGGAACAGTATGTTTGTCAGTGGTACTTAATGGGGAGGTGTGTGAAATAAAGCTGGTGTGGTTGGGTTGATTCAGAATGTGGAGAATGCTAAATGCTAGGCTGAGGAATGATTCCCCTAATTCCAATTCCTGTAGCTCTTAGTGTCTATACTAGGTAATTTAGTGCTCTAAAAAGCTCAGTATTTAGCTTTCTGTCTATGTTTAATTATTTTCTATGTAGGGGAGAAAGAAAAAGAGGGCATTCCAGGGGCGATAAGATGTGTGGCTAGAGCTTGGAGAGCTTCCTGGAGGCAGAGGAATGACCATAAAGTGTGTAGGAAACTTGTAGTTCTATGTAAGGTCTTTGAGGACTGGCACCATATCTCATGTTTCTTGTTATTTCCCACAGTTACTTGCATAATACTGAGCTTTTAAATCTGATGATCTGGGATCAAGGGAATTTGCCCTTTCTGTTTTTTTAAAAGTCATAGGTTATCATTTATCAATTAAGAACCATATCTAAAATCAATGGAGATAATTATTTTATCACTGATTGTTTCATAAACTTTGTATGATAAACTACTTTCTTTTTCCATTTAAATTTATTTCTTCCCAATTCCTTTATCTCTCTAAAAGTCAAAAGGAAATAGAGATATTGTTGAATTGGGTAAGGAACTAAAATAAGATGATAGGATTTAAAGCTAAAAGAGGTCATGGAGTCCAATACTCTCCTAAAAATACCTACAAATACCTTCAGTCAAAATGGCAATTTCAAAGAATTCCATATTGAAAGGATGATATTTCATCATTTCCAAAATAAAATCTGGGGCAAAATAATACATCTGAATGTACACTGATCTTCCACCCATATGTCAAGGGGCTTGTAAAGATTATTTAAAATAAGGAATGCAAAACAACCAGAATGATAATTATAAAATGTCAAAATAAACAATGATTTCTTATGCCAGAAATACCAATAGTAGATTTATACAAATTAGGGCATCTAAAATGGAAATAAAATGGGAGATGGGGGACAAGTGCCCCAGGGTTCAATTTTAAATGGAAAGATAGATCTAAGAAATGCAAATGGAATGTACAATATGTTAGAAACCTGCCTTTTCATTTTTATTTTCTCTCTAACTGGTCGCTCTACTCTAATCCTTTCGGTTTGCCATAGATATTCCCTACATACCATTTCTTTCTTATCAATGAGGCTTAGGAGAGAAAGTGCTAGATCTGGAGTCAGAGAGATTTGGATTCAATTCCAACCTGGGACATTTATCTCTGTGATCTTGGTCAAGACACTATACCTCTTTGGACCTCAGTTTCCTTATCTGTAAAATGATGGGACCCGAACCGTCAGCCTCTCAGTTCCTTCCAGTTATAATCTATACTTCTATGATCCTTTCCTCTTCCAGGCACTACCCATCATTCAGAACTTTAAGTTATAACAATGCTAAGATCAGAGGATGTAAAAGTTGGGAGAGCCTCAAGAATGACTTGTTCAAACCCTCCATTTTACAAAGGAAACAAATGGAATCCCAGAGGACCCAAAATGTGAAGTAACTTGCCCAAAGTACTATGGCAGATCCAGGATTTGATTCCAAATTCTATGACAATATTCCCTATGCTACTTAAGGATCACGACCACATCTTCTGCATGGGATCAAGGGTTAGTTCAATAAATGTTTTTGATGGCACCTATCAATCTATGCTTTTTATTCTGAGGCTGCTTCCTTCAGTAAAATCAGCAAGCATTAATTGTTCCCTGCTTTAAAACTAGGCAATTAAAACCACCTTGACTCACATTTCTTGAGGGTGAGGTGAAGAAGGGGGAGTAGGGAGGGTCAGAGGCAACACTAGCCTCTTGGCTTATTATCTTTGATACTTTGATGAATCTGTGATCTCACTCTTGCGGGTCCTCCCTCTAATGATGCAGAACGTAAACCATCCACATCCTTTCATCCTTTCATCCTACATGACTGTGTTCACACACTCCCATATGTCCTCTTCAGGTGGGTCCACCCAACATTCTGGAGGCCTTCCTCTAATTCATAGGATCACAGATTGAAAACTGAAAGGAATCTTAGTAACCATCAAGACCAACACCCTCTTTTTGCAGGTTCAGCAAGAGAAGTTCAGAGAGCTGAACAAAGAAAGCAACAAAACCAAATGATTAAGTCAGGATGATAAAGTCAGATCTTTTTGAGTTCAAATCCTGTGTTCTTCCCAATGCACTATGTTGTCTGGATACTGAGTGGATAGTAATGGAGCATGTGGACTTTTGCTCCATGACTGGCCCACTTTCTTTTCAGTGATACACTTCTAGGATATTCTTTAAAAGCTTAACAAATGCTTTTCATTCATTCATCCTTTATGTGACTTCTCTTGTGAAATTCTTGGATGTTAATGTTTATCATCATAGGTTCAGAATATCTGGGTCTTTTGATTTAGGTTTTTCATTTCTCTTGAGAGAGATGGCCATTCGGTGCAAGGAATGAGATACATACAACTTATTCTAGATAGGGAAATCACAGCTGTCTGAAATATAACAAGGCAATTTAGCACATCTGTACCAGATAGCAAATATTTTGTGGTTACTTGGAAACGATCACTGTAGTTTAACGGATTGTAAATTTTCATATGCTAATAGGCTACTGTGGTAAGTTTGGACATTCAATCACCACATCTTAGTCAGATCCTTCCATTTCTAGAGTTTTTTTGGTTTTTAGAAAAGACCAATGTTGGGCCCCAAATATCTCAAACTTCTCCTTTAAGCCTAAGTTGTAAATTCACAGGAAAATTCTGAGCTTTGAATCTGAATCCAAAGACAAGAAGGAGGAAGAGGAGGAAAAGGAATAAGAAAGAAGACTTTAGAACAGCTAGGTTGCATAGTGGGTAGAGCACCAACTCTGGAGTTGGGAGGACCTCAGTTCAAATGTGACCTCAGACACTTAATAATTATCTAGCTGTGAAACCTTGGGCAAGTCACTTAACCCCATTGCCTTGCAACCCCCCCCAAAAAGCCCCCCCCAAGATTTTATACACTACAAAAGCACCTAGACTATAGACTACCTAGGGTATTCAAAGCAACTATTTAATGGGATCATAACTTAAAAGAGATTAGAAGAAAGTACAGTGGAAAGAACCCTGAATTTGGAGGCAAATGGCATGGGTTTAAATCTCAACAATGTCACTTATTACCTGCACTGTTAAGCATTGGAAGGGAAAGATCTTGGTCCTGGGGGTGGTGTGGTTGGTCAATATGTTGGGAAAGACACTTCCCCTTGGAGGCAGGAAGAGACCCCTGGGGCAGAGACTCTGGCAAGATGCTGATGGTGAGGTTATCAGATAAGTAGAAGCTTCCCATTTTCTGTAGTTTCTGTTTTATTCCATTAATTGCCTTAAAAGTCAATTCTAACAGAAGCCCCTTCTATCATCTTCTCTGTTCTTTTATTTTTTATTTTTATTTTTTTAGATTTTTCAAGGCAATGGGGCTAAGTGGCTTGCCCAAGGCCACATGGCTAAGTAATTATTAAGTGTCTGAGGTTGGATTTGAACCCAGGTACTCCTGACTCCAGCGCCAGTGCTCTATTCACTCTGCCACCTAGCCGCCCACTTCTCTGTTCTTAATAAATATCAAGCATCTCCTGGTTTTGGAAATCTCATTCTCTGAGACTGTCTTCATTTTACTCCTTTCAAAGAAAGGAACTATTCTGGGGTAGGTGGATAGGTGGAGGATGGATAATCTCAAGCAATTTTTCTAAGTCTCTCTCTTCATTGTAGAAAAGTACCCTAATTTGAAAATTAAATGGGATATTATGGACTCTCATGTATTCTAACAGCTTGTGCCCATTTTTATTCATGTTTTGTGGATATGAATGTTGTTTTAATTGACCTAGAAGGGAAGGTTCTACATGTCTGATGACTCAAAGTAAGAACTCCCTGGTGAGTGACTGAGTGTGATCTAGGGAAGGATTTCCTCTTCACATCCACACAGTAGACATGGGGAGAGGGCAGACAGGAGGCTTGGTTTTTTTTCCAACGTGTGATAGAAAAGAAAACTGCTAAGTCACAACCTATTCTCTTGTCATGATGTCATCACATCTTTTCCACACTTCTCAGTGCCCTCCCTCCCCCAATATTCATTGCTTCCCATCTCCCTGGAGTCAAGTACCTGCAGAAACAATGCCAGATATTGAGGGTAGAATTATATAGCTGGACTAAAGATAAATGTCATTTTAGGGGTATATGTGTTTAGGGAGGATTTGGATTTTGAAGTCTCAATCAAAAGATTCAAACTGCCTCTGGAGATTAAAAAAAATCTTTATTTTCTTACTTTGGCTCAGTTCTGTAGCTGGAAGTCCTTACCTGCTAGGAATAAATGTTTCTATTCATAGGATCAGAAATTTATAACTTGACAAGTTTAGAGACTATCCTTTTCATTTCACAGGTGAAAAGAACATGGTCCAGATTAGTGAAATGACTTCTCAAGGACACAGAAAAAGTTTGGGACTTGGGGCAGCTAGGTGGCGCAGTGGATAGAGTACTGGCCCTGGAGTCAGGAGTACCTGAGTTCAAATGTGACTTCAGACAATAATTACCTAGCTGTGTGACCTTGAGCAAGCCACTTAACCCTATTTGCCTTGCAAAAAGAAAAAAAAGTTTGGTACTCAAGTCCTCTTCCTGTAAGTCTTTCTTCTACCAATTCTTTGGATCGTGAAATATTTATCTATTGATTATTTATTTATATTACAATCAGTTTGGCCCATATAGTTCTTGGAATTAGAACATATGCCTACCTTCTAGTTTTTGAGGAAACAAGGGGTCCATTGTAATCTCTAGTCTCTAAAACCCAAACCAAACCCATCCCTGAAATGTTTAAACTCATTTATGATTGAAAGTTCTTTGAAATTGCTCAGGGAAAAAAAAACCATCTTCTGGACCTTAGTTAAGTGTTTGGATGGGTGGTCTGCAAACTTAGAGTTACCTCACTGAATGAATGAATGAATAAAAAAGTCACAGGGCTTGGGGACATAAATCCTGCCCCAGAAGCAAGAGATAGTCTGCCAATAAATACTTAGCTGTGTGACCTTGGGCAAGTCACTTAATCCCATTGTCTTCCAAAAACCAAAGCAAAACTAAAACAAAAAAGAGACAGCCTGCCCTCAAATAGCTTGCAGTTTAATTAGGATGGAGTGTCCCAGGTGGTGTGTTTTGGCAAATGACTGATGAATCTATTCCAATAATGAGAGTACTGACAGGGGTTGGAACACCAGGGACAGGGAAGGATATGTTGTTGAAGGCTGGGTCTGGAAAGAACTCTCACCAACCACAAGTAGAATTGGACAGCCGGGTAGAAAATGGACAACTAGATGGAGGCAAAGGCAAGAGGGACGGCAAGAACATGAACGGAGAGAGGGGCCTGCACTTGATTTACAGAAATGTGATGTGGACGTTTGGCAGTCATAACTGTACCAAGATCAAATTCAGATTAGAGGGTAGAAGTATGTATGATAGATACTATAGATACATAATCATTGTCTAGTATGTCATAGGGATATTTTTGGGGAAGTGGGTGGGTTATGAGTTGCTCAAAATGGCCTCTGGGTCCCTTCAAATTCTTAAATTTGGTGATTTTGTGAATCTGATTGTAATTATGCTTACTGATTTAGGGGGATGAGAAGGAAAGTGAACCCTCAGAGAGAGGCATCAGGGTGACAGGATGCTTTTGGAGTTTAATGAAATGAGGCACAAAGAAGAAGCATCCTGAGAAAAAGATCCATCTGTCCCATCTTAGTCATGGCTCTAACCATAAGCCACCCATTTGGTAACTTCCCAAAGCAGACACAGTAATTACAAAACCAATACAAATAAGGGGAGAGAGTAAAATCCCTCTTTCTAATGTGCAAAGAGAAAGTTTGATGTTAGCAAAAGAGAATTCCTAGTCCCTAGATAGGTTTCCTACCAAAAAAAAAAAGAACCCTGGCATCCAAACCAGCTTTCACTGCTTTTGATTTCAGTGTCTGCTGGGGTCATTCATCATCTGTCCCTCAGAAGTGAATCCCTTCATATGAGCTCTTCTCATCTAGTCCTTGAAGGAGAACCCTTCATATGGTGATTAGTGTAATGGAGTGGCTGAACCAATTTTCTGTAGTGTTTGCTTTTGTGACCACTGGACTGAAAGCATTCCATGGACTTGATGTGAGTAATTCTTGATATGTAATTCAAACTTCTCAGATTTTTTTCAGCAGTTTACATTCAGTAACCATGAGAAACTTTCCTTGGGCTCTTCCCGTCCTGGCAGCTAGAGACCTTCCTCTTATCCTGACTCCCAATTCCATCTCAGTGCAAAGCTCAGGGGATTGGGTGGAAAGCTACTGCTTTAGTCTGGGTCTGGAACCTGCCCCTGCTTCTACAGAACACACTGGGAATATTTGGGGTGGAATAAGAAGACTTGGAATGGCAGTTTCATTTTCTCAGAAGTGATTAGAAAAGAAGGGCTACTGAAGATGCTCCAGGTTAAACTAAATTGGAAGGAGTAGGTATGTTCCCTGTGTTTTGAAGGGATGGGCAAAGGAGGAGAGAGTATTATTCCTATATCCTCAGGGCCTTGCACAAGGGTTTATAGGATCAGCTAGTCAGTCAACAGGCACCCAAGTCTGAATTAAGTGCTAAGCACCGTGCTAAGGAAAACAAAAGACAGTCACTGCTCTCAAGGAGTTCACAGTCTGATGGGGGAGGTGACATGAAATCAACTGGGAACAATAAAGCTAAATACACAGTAAATGGAAGTTAATCAACAGAGTGAAAGGACCAGACTGTAAGAGGCATTAGTAAAGCATTCATTTAGAAAGTGGAATTTTAGTTGGAAGTCAGGGAATCCAGGCAGTAGAAATAAGAAGAGAGAGTATTAAACATGGGGACCAGCTAGATAAGATGAGAAAGCTGAGGGACATTGCTTGTTAAATGATTTTCACAAGGTTACATGGGTAATAAGTTTTGGTACTATTTATACCAAGATTTCTGATAAGTGTTTATAGAATTAAATTGAACTACCTCCCTTCCAAAAAAAAAACAAAACAAAAAAGGAAACAATCTTGCCAGCAATATTTCCCTATTACCTTTCCCATTCCTCAGTCCCCTTAATAGAATCCTCAAACTTCATGCCACCCTTTAGGGCCATCTCATCCATTTCTCTCCATCATCATTTTATCAGGAATTCATCAGTATAAAAATGTAGGGGGGTAACAGTGAGAATTCAGTGATTTGGATGGGGGAAAGTTAGTAATCAGCCCTCCTTTCAAGGTAGCCCCCTGAGATTTACAAGAGGTTAGATTCTTTCATTTAGGTCCAGAAAAGGGAATATACCTTCCCTCCATATCAGGTTCCTCTCTGTCTTTTTGCTCTTGGATGTTTTATTTTATTTCTATTT
This sequence comes from Macrotis lagotis, assembly GCF_037893015.1. Classification (NCBI taxonomy): domain Eukaryota; kingdom Metazoa; phylum Chordata; class Mammalia; order Peramelemorphia; family Peramelidae; genus Macrotis; species Macrotis lagotis. Next base: position 220,103,374 of record NC_133662.1, read on the forward strand.
TATTTTTCTGCTGACAGACAACTAGTCTTCATCAATAGCCTCTGGCTAGGAAATGAAATGTGAGCTGCCCATATTGATACTTGGCAATGGTAACAAAAGAGGCCCATCAGGTTGGCTGAACTTACTGCTCATTTGGGAGTTTGTTCACCTGACAAAGGGAGAGCGAGAGGGAGAGGCAGAATTAAAGGAAAGACTCTAAGATCAGGGCGTTGTCCAGTCTCTGGCACAAGGTAGGCACTTGATAAATATTTATGGCATCGAATGGAATCAGAAATTCCTCCCCCAGGGCAGGTTGGGGGGCTGTCTCCAGTCCCTGAATAGTCTTGGTATAGATTCTCTAGAGATCATTCATTATTGCCAGCTAGCTCCCACTCCACAGCTAGGAGTCCCAAGTGGGGATCATGACACCCCAAGGCAGTGAGTGAGGGTCTGAGGCCGTAGCCCGGCAGAGCAATGGGCAGAGTCATTTCCTTAGGGATTTCCTTCACTTCAGATTATATATTGACAGAGCAGAATCAGTGAAGAGCTCACTTCTTTTGTTCCCAACTGGGGACGTGTACTTCGTTTCTCCTAATACCCCAAGCACCCGAAAGGCTTTTCTGTAATAGACTTTAATACTCGAAACACCCATAAATTATCCTGCAAACTGTTACAACTTCCAATCTGGAACGACTTGGAAAAACCAGCCCAGCAAGCAGGATCTTTTTTTAATCTCTCACTTTTTAGGAGCACAGAAAGTGAGGGCAGTCAACCCTTTTCATCATAATCTGGGAGTTATGTTCTTATGGAGAACAACCACCTCAGTCGGCCCAAAGTCAACTGCTTTTGGGTGGTGGTTGCTGGCCCTCCTCAATCCCCCCCCCCCCCACTCTGTCTGTCTCTGTTTCTGTCTCTCTGTCTGTTTTTGTCTCTGTCTCTGCTTTCAGTCTGTGTCTGTAACTGTTTTTCTCTCTGTGTCTTTAGTGCTCTAAAAAGCTAAGTATTTAGCTTTCTGTCTATGTTTAATTATTTTTTATGTAGGGGAGAAAGAAAAAGAGGGCATTCCAGGGGCAATAAGATGTGTGGCTAGAGCTTGGAGAGCTTCCTGGAGGAAGGTGGGTTTTTTTTTTATTTTTTATTTATTTATTTGTCTATTTTTTTTTAATTTCTTAGTCTGTCTCTGTTTCTGTCTCTGTCTCCTCTCTCTCTCTCTCTCTCTCTCTCTCTCTCTCTCTCTCTCTCTCTGTCTGTCTGTCTGTCTCTGTCTCTGTCTCTGTCTCTGCCTCTGTCTCTGTGTCGGTCCTCTCTGTTTTAGCTAAAGAAGGTGGTGCCACCTGAGCCAAGCCTCCCCTGCACCTGGCAACACCCGACAGGGAAGGATGTCCCACGAAGGAGGAGCTGAAGCCTTGGCTCCCTGGGCCAGGCACCTGAAGGTGCCCGTGGCGTTTTGAAAATGAAAAGACTGGCGCAGCCCAGCCCCGCTGCCAGTTTCTTGACAGTGACCCCACCGGCGTGCCCATGGCCAGAAACGGAGCCTTTGCCCATGGGCACCCCGAGGGTCCGGGAGCTCGGGCGGCGAGAGACCTGCTCCCTCAGGGTCCCGACTTGGGCCAGGGCAGGCTGGAGGGGGGGGGACGGGAAAGTGAGCGCGGGGCTCTTCGCCTCACCTGGGGAGCCCCTGGGACGGCGCGCTGCCACCCTCCGGGTGCAGCCCCCTTCGGGGCCAGCCTGGTACCTGCCTCTCCCGACCTTCGGCGCGACCTCCGCCGCCTCCCCAGCCCCTTCCCCAGTCAGCCCGGGCGCCGGCCGGCGGGGTCCGGCGCGGAGCGCGGCCGGGGCGCACGGCGCCGAGCCCCGGCGCCGCCCGGCACACTCACCTCGCCTCGGGGGGCCGGGAGCCTAGGGGCTGCCCGGAGCGTGGCGGGTCTCGGCGGGCCGGCGTCCGTGGCCACTGCGGCGGGCGAGGCCGGCCATGCACCCTGGCCCCGGGGCCGGCCGTGCGCGCCTCTGGCTCGGGCGGCCCGGACTCCTGGCTCGGAGCTCCGCTCCCCTCGGGCTCGCAGCGCTTTCTGCGGGAGCGGCTGGCTCGCGCTCTGCTCCTTAGCAGCGCCTTAGTCCCTCCCCTTCCATGCTGGCTCCAAACCGCCTCCCCCCTTCCTGCCCCCACCCCACCCCCAGCCCGGCACCTGCTCCCACTGCCCGGGAAGCAGCGCCCCTCCGGAGGGGAAGGGGCCCGGGAGCAGCGGGCTGGGGGTCCCAGGCCGGCGCCAGACTCGGGGAGCTCGTCTGCCCGGGTCACCAGCCGCTCTAAGGAGGGAGAGGGGGGCCGGGGCTCTCGGGGGCCCCCGGGGAGGACGCGAGCCTACTCTCTGGGGCTCCCGGGACCCCTCCTCGCCCACCTGAGCCTCGCGGGTGGGCAGACGCTTCTCTGATGGTCGCAGCCCTCCTTTGCCCGACGTGTCGGAGCCGATCCCCAGGAGAGAAGCCCTGAGGGGTGGCCCGGGGAAGCCGAGGCCCTAGAGGGAGCCTTAATGGGGGGGCGTGCAAGAGGGGGTTTGGTGACAGCAGAGGTGCCACTAAGGAATGGCTGCGGTTCCTTTGCCAGGGGCGGCCGATGCCAAAGTGGAGGGCATAGGTGCTCCGGCTGGAACTCGAGCGCGTCCACACACACACACATGCACACACACACACATACACACACGTACACACACACACACACGCACACGCACACGCACCCGCACGCCTCGCGTTCCCCCACAGCTCAGAAACCCGATAGATGTCTTTTCTCAGCTGTGCGCCCCTCTTTCCTAGGCTCCTTCTGTCCTCTTGTATGTGGCTTGCTCTTGGTTACCTTCCCACTCCACCCCCCCCCCCTCCCCGTGGATGTCTTGAAGCTTCCTTTTGAAAGCCAAGTTGGAGGGACCTTGGTTGGTTGGTTGCCTGAGCAAAACGTGGCTCGGCCCCACGTGGTCCAGTCCAGTGCCAAAGGCCTGCTGGCACATCATCCACTGCCCTGCCAAGTTTTCACCAGTGTGAACTGTTGAAGGGCCCGGTTATCACACCCCCGCCCCTCGCTCTTCTCCTCCCTTTCCCCCTACCCCGCGGCCCCTGGAAGCTGTGTTTTATTCTAACCTTTGAGAAATCTTCTGTCTTGGCCCCACTGCCTGATAGACTAGGAGATTGGTCAGTGGACGGGGGTAAGGGGATAACCTTATATAGTCTGGTGGAAGTACAGCAAAAGGCCCCACTTTTGCCAGCCGAAAGTCACCCCACCCCTAGCCCCAGGTGTCTGCAGGTGGTAGAGACACCTTGATTGATCTCTCTCGGAGTTCTCCTTTCTCAAGTCTGAGAAGGGGAAGGAAGACTGAAATGGATCCCTCACTCCAGACCCTTTACCTGCCACACCCTGGGACCGCAGGCTTTTCAGGAAGGTGTTTCCTTTAGCAAAAGGATGAAACCGGGACCTAAGTTAAAATGGCATCTTTGAGAGTCACCTTTCTCCAGTGCATCTTGGACCAGGATCAAAGGCAGTCGTATCCTAAACTGCCCACCTTGGAGGGCTGGACCTGAGGTCTCCATTGCCAGGTAGCAATTCTGATAAAGCAAGGAAGTCCTTGGGGCAGTGACCAACTTACCTCGGTCTTTCCAGCTGCTGGAAACTGGAGGTACCAAAAAGTGAAACAGTGCTGTGTCCAGTGGCAAGATCTCTGACTCAGAGCTGGAGACTCAGTGATTGCCTTTAGGGTAGCAACTGCTTTCTGTGTTTTCTTTGTATCCTTGGTGCTGAACACTACCAAGTGCTGCATTGGAGAGTGTATTATTACTCAGACACTTTATGGCTATGTGACCCTGGGCAAGTCACTTAAGCTCTGTGTGCTTCAGTTTCCTAATCTGTAAAATGAGAAAAACAGTAGCACCTACCTTCACCTTGTGAAGATCAAATAAGATAATAAATAATGGCAAAATACCACAGTGCCTAGCAAGATAGTAATGGTTATGTACATGTTACCTATTATTATTATCATTAACTCAAGCAACTATCATGTGCTAGAAACTATAGGCTAAAGAATAGCTGAGGATAACAAAGACAAAGACAGAATTTTCCCTACTCTCAAGGAGACTTTTTTGTAAGACCTTTGACCTAGTCTTATTTTGTACTCTTTAACTAAATGACTTTCCTTTTCCCACCCATATGCCTTTGCTCAGGCAAAGGTCAGGGATACTCTTCCTCCTCACTTTTGCTTAGCACAACCCCCAGCTTCCTTCTAAACTCTGCTAAATTGTGACCTCCTGTGGGGTCTATTCTGATTCCTCCACCTCTCCCTCCTTGGAAATTACTTTTATTTACTAGGTATGCTTTCCCCAACCCTCCAAAAGATCATTAGGGAATGTATCTTTGTAGCCACAGTATCTAGTACTCTGATTGGCAAATAGGAATAAAGCTAGGAATCAGACCTGTGATTGGGATTTGTTTGGATTTAATAAATTATTTTTGAATGAATGAGTGCAGACAGACCCTTACATTCTATAGGAGGAAACAAGATGTCCATAGATAAAGTGATAGAATAAATACAAATTGATTTGAGAAAGGACAAATAATTGGGGGAAGCAATAAAGACTTCTTATAGGAGGTGGTGCTTGATGTCTGCTTTGAAGAAAGGTGGGTGTTTATTGGATTTGACTTGATTGGACCAGAATCTGGGACCATGAATCTGCATCCTGTATCTGCTGTTTACTGCCCTGTGATTATGGGGAAGACATTTCACTTGTGTGAGTTACATATTTGTCATCTCTAAAACGAAAAGTGTTGAATTAAATTATTTTTACAATTTCACATCTTAATTTGAGCCTGACTATTCCATGGCACATCTTGGAAAATTAAGACACAGTGATTTGATGTTTTTTTTCCCAAAGTATTGAATCAAAAGAACTAAAACAAATCCTCAACTCCAACTTATTATTCAGTCAGTATATCTGTGCTGGGGCCTTGGAAATTACCTAATCTGAGTCCCTCATTGTACAGATAATGAACTCACAGACCAGAGAGATTAAATGATATGCCAAAAGCCACACTGGTAGTTAGAGGTGCAGACTATTTGAACTCAGGTCTTTTAACTTCAAATCTAGTGCTTATTACTGCACACTAGTGAATCAATAAATGACTTAATGCATTAATTCTCTCATTTCATCCTTTCTACAATCCTTTGAAGGGAAAAAATAGTGCAAGTATTATCAATACAAGGTTACTGATGTGTGCCATAGTGGATAGAGTCAGCTTCAGATCTAGGAGCTGTGCCCTCTGACCCTTTTGTGATCCTGAGCCAATCGTTAACCCCTCAATATCTTAGGGAATTCTCTAAGACCATCAGTTGCAAAGGATGAATTGTTTTATAAAGGTAGAGAGAATTTCTATACTGGTAAACTCATGGGTTCTATCTTTATCCTTTACAGATTAGGAAAATGAGCCTTATGAAAGTTAAATGATCTAAGATTCTTCATCTAGGGGTGGCTAGGTGGCGTAGTGGATAAAGCACCAGCCTTGGAGTCAGGAGTACCTGGGTTCAAATCCGACCTCAGACACTTAATAGTTACCTAGCCATGTGGCCTTGGGCAAGTCACTTAACCTCGTTTGCCTTGCAAAAACCTAAAAAAAAAGATTCTTCATCTAGTACATGACACTGGTACTCAAAATAAAAGTCTTCCAAATACAAATCCAGTATCCCTTTCATTAAGGTGTGTGGTTGTACAGGGTGAGAATATGAATGGGAACTGAGGCAAATATTAAACTATAGTGTCTTCATTTGCGCTTAATTATGATCCTCATCATCATCAAAATTCACATTTAACCATTACTTTAAGGTTTCCTCAGGATTGCTCACGACAGCTCTCTAAGCACTACATTCAAAAAAAATTCAAAGACCATGTCTAAGATGATACAACTAAGTTTGAAGATTGAAACCAGGGTCCTCCAGATGCTACAAAATCCTCTGTTTAGCATTCAAAGTCCTTCATAACCTAACCCTTTCTGACCTTTCCAGTCTTCTTGTCCCATACTCTCTACCATAGTTCTCTATTTAGTAACACTAGCCATGAGATGTTCCTTGACCAAGACCCTCTATCTCTCAATTTTAGGTATTTTATCTGATTATCCTCCTGGAATGCTTTTCCTTCCTTATCTTGCCTCCTGGCTCCCCTGGTTTTATTTCAATCCCTGCCAAAATCCCACCTTCTATAGGAAATGTTTCCTAATCCATCTTAATTCTAGTGTCCCCCCTTTATTAATTATTTTCCATTTATCCTTTATAAAACTCATCTGTATATATATCTGTTGTCTCTCAAATTAGATTGTGAGTTTCCTGGGGGTGGGGACCATCTTTTGCCTTTTTTTTGAATCCCTAGAGTTTAGCACAATGCCAGGTTATAGTAGGTATTAAGGATGATGATGTTTGTTCTTCACTCCCAAAGAGGGTCACAACATCAGGGAGATAATGCCATGACAATCAAGTGAATTGAATTTGAGTGAGCAACTGCTGTGCTAAGCTACCAGCCTCATTTTCTTCTTTGGAACCTTCTGGGTCCAGTGGCTGGGTATAGATTAAGATTATTGGAGATGAGCCTGGATGTGAGGCAATCAGAATTAAGTGACTTGCCCAAGGACACATGGCTAGTAAATCTCAAGTGTTTGAGGACACATTTGAACTCAGGTCCTTCTGACTCCAGAGCTGGTGCTCTATCAACTGCGCCACCTAGCTGTCTTAGGTGTTTAATACATATTTATTGACAGGTATCTCTGGTCACTGAGTTCATCAAAATTAGTCCACTGTTTCTAAACTCCCTAGAAAAACAAATTAGTGCTGGATTAAGAGATAGTCCAAGGAATAGAAGCTGGTCAGGCAGAATTCCCCATTTCTGAGATGGGTTTTTGCAGAGCAGTCTTGACCAAACCTTGTAACTCAAAGGTGAAGACAGGAGGTTTGAAAAACACCATAAATGGTCCTTTCTGCATAGACATCCTCATAGTCAACATTATCCATTAGGAAATTTATCATCTTCTATTAAGCAAGGGCATTTTCAGACAATAGGATATTATTTAGTTCATCACTCATATCATGTATAAACTTGTCTAAAGACACCAACTCAACCTTTGTAATAACTGTGCAAGAATTTGGGGATGAAGTTTAAACTTTAGATGAATAGAAAGCTCTTTTTGGAAGGCAGAACTTCAATAGATGTGTCCCAAAAGAAGGAAATACTTAAAGGATTTTGAAACCATGGGCAACCTGGAGTATTTTGGTTTTCTTTCATTTGTTAGATAGAAGAGGGACTGTGAGAAGAGGGACTAAGGGCTGAATACAGGGCTGCCCCTCTACTCGATTTCATTTTCTTGTACATGTATATGGACTGCTGTTTACTAATGGCCATATAATGGCCATGATCATGGCCATAAATCAGAAAACTTGGGTTCTGATCCCAACTTGCTACTTTCTACTTATTGTTGGGCAATTCTCTAAACCTCTTTGATCCTATCTTCTTATCTGTAAGGCAAAAATGTTAGATTAGAGATTCCTCATAGGGGAAATCTAGGAAATATGAAACTGACTTCTGAACCTCAGTTTTCTCCCTTGTATGAATGAGATAATACATCAAAGGATTGTAGGTAAGGAAGTACTTTGCTTTCTTATCCTTTCCTCACTTCTGTATTCTCTACAGTCCCAAACTAACTGGCTAACTTCTATTCTTCAAAGTATACTCAATCCCCTATCTCTTGTCTTGACAGACTCCCTGTTCCCCCAGGCCCCCAATACTTTCATCTCCAAGGTCATTGTGTAACTGCTTTTGAAGATACAAACGCCAATAGCTAAGCATATGTATGAATAATTATATGTATATAAATATAATGTGTCTCTTTATATACACATATTTATACTTATATATATATTTAGATGCTAATGAAGAGAATGTATATATATACATATATAGATATAGATATAGATATATAGATATAGATATAGATATACACATACATGTTATGTCTCCCATTAGAATCTAGGCTTCTTGAGGTCAGAGACTAGTTTTTAACTTTCTATCTCCAGCACCAGGCTGACAATAGAGCAGAGACTTTATCAATATCTGTTCTATTGATTACAAATTATTATAGGAATATTCCAATATTTTAAGGACCTGTGATTTCATATGGGTGATATTTCTTTCCCCCGCCCCAGTCACATCACAATTCTTCCAAATTTTATCCGATAGTCATTGTGAATTGTTGTTCCCATTACCCCTATTTTTATAAATTAAAAGAAATCCATCACTTGTTGGATGGTCTTCAGATGATGAGCCCTTCTGAACATAGTGAGCCTTCTCTTTGAGTGACATGAACTATCTTTTGCTAGTTTCATATCTGGGACCTTTTTTCCGCTTGATAGAACCTACTTGATCCTATATTGCACAGGTATAGTCTTTAAAGAACATGACAATGGCATGACAAGACATTGGAGGAAGAATTTGGTGGAGTCCTCTATAGAAATTTAAGGCCTTAAGCTTAGGGGATTTGGAATTAGACAGGGATATTTGAGATCATTTACCCAAATAACAAATTTCACATGGAAGAAAACTAAGACCCAGATCAGAGGAGACTCACTCAGTCATGAACTTTTTGGGCAGTAGACTTAGGATTCAAACCAGGGATGATTCAAACCAGTTAACTTTTTGAGTGAGCTTTTGCCTCTCGGAAATCAGCAAATAGTATAGATCAAGGATTTATTATTTTGTTGCTTATCTAGATTTAAGAAAGTGATGGAGAAATGTAAAGATTTCAAATTAAACTAAAAAATTGTCCTTTATATGTTCCCTCCTCTTTGCATGTTTTTAGACGTTTACCAGCATACTCTTGATTCGAAACCAAGTCTCCTACTCTTTTTGATATTGCAAAACAGAATATCATAAATGAAGGGGAATACATATGGAAAACATAAACTACTTGATAGCTTACAGATGGGACTTGGTATATATTGTGCTGTTCATTGTAGGAAAGGAAGAGATCAGTAGCCAGCCACAACAACTTGGGCAAGTGAGGCTCAGTAACTGTTACTACTAATAATAGCTAACTTTTATACATTAAAGCTAGTCAATGTTTTGTATTCACAGTAATCTTATGAGGTAGGTAACATCTTCTTTTACAGATGAGGGAACTGAGGCAGAGACAAGTTAAGTATGAGCAAAAAATTTGTCAGAGACAGAGGTAGGACTTCAATCTCAGTCAGTCTAATGTCAAATCTAGAACTCTATGATAGATATTTATTGCTCCTTCTTGGGACAGAAATGGAGAGGGGAAGAAGAGTTGGAGAGGGGGATTTCAAAGGCAAAAGAATGGTCTGGTGTAGATACCAAGATGTAAGTTGTTTCAATGTGAGATTGTTCCGTGAGACAGCCAAAATGCAGATAGAAGGAGAACCAGGACTAAAGGTATCTCACTAGTCTTCATTCTATCCAATATGAGTCGACTAATGTGTCTTATTTTTGTTAAGAGAAACATCAATTTAGATATGGATTGAATGATAGCAATTCAAATAAAGCATATTGCTACCATTTAAGGCTCATGGTCAAAATATTCCAATCTAATAAAGGGGATGGTGTAAAGGTGCTCCAAGAGCCAGAGCTGGTTTATTCAAGTCAGGATCATTTTCTGTAACACTTTTCAATCTCAAGAAGGAAAAGGAATAAACATTTCTATATTGCAGAGGGGCAATATAATATGCTAGCACTCTGTCAAGGGTTTTTCACAAATATCTTATTTGAACCTCACAATAACTCTGCAAGATAAGTGCTGTTATTCTCACTATTTAGCAGTTACGGAAACTGAAGCAAATAGAGAACAAATAACTTGCCCATGTCACAAAAGTATTTGAGGCTGGATTTGAACTCAGGTCTTCCTAACCTCAGGCCCATTTACTATGGATCAGTTGCCTCTTGCACTCAGGCCCTATGAATTTCCTTTGGTTGCTTGGTTAAGAAAAGTGTACTTAATTTGACACAATTAATTCTGAAATTGAATAAAATGAAACTTTGGATTTTTTTCATGGCACTTAACACAAATCTTTGTTTTGAACAGGTATAGTATATGTTACCCTGATTTTTAAAAAGGAAGATTAAAACTAAGAAAACTGTAGGATGGCAAATGATTTAGATTCTTTACATATTATTAAAGGAATGTTTTATGAACATCTAGAAGAGGAAACAGGAATTGCAAAAAAGGCACCAATAAGAACAGTTTCTGCCACACTTAGTTTTCTTTTCTTGACAAGATTTTTAGAGTGATAGATCAAGGTGATGTTGCATATGTATTTTCTTTGGATTTTAGCAAAGAATTTAATAACTCTTTTTGAGGTGGAGCAAGATGATAACAGGGCTAGGTGGATTTGGAGGTGGCTGAATGACCATGGGTAGGAAGTAGGTATCAATAGCTTGGTGCAACCTTGGAGGAAAAACTCCAGGAGAAAACCACTAGAATTTGAGCTATATCTGTACTATAAAAATGTTTATCAAAGACTTGGATGATACAATTATTAAATTTTTGGATAATACAAAACTAAAGGGATTATCTAACATGCTTAATGACAGAATCTTAAAAAAAGTCTCTTTAATTGAATCCCATCCTTCCCATCTGATGCAAGACTCCTCACTCACCCCAACCCTGGCAGTCTATATTCCCCAAAGACTATAAGAAACATTATCTCATAGTGTCTAACCAAGAGCTGGGATGAGTGTACGACCCATCTCCTTACGTCTCCTATTTTTTCCCCTCCAACTATGCAAATTCCTCTGTCCTATATTCCTATCCAAAAGACAATGATTCATATCTGGGGAAATCAAAAAAATTAGTCCATTATTCATCAGTAATCATCTCTGTTTAAGCAGAGTGTTTAAGGTTTCCTGAAAGCTTTAGACTCTTATGTTCTATTTATTCCTCTATGGTTTTACTTTATTCTGTTAACTGATAGGTCAATCTTCCTTTTCCACTTCTCTTTGAAATAATAACTTAGCGTTTCATCATTTAGTCTAGTCCTGATAATTATATCTATTTGTCTTTCTGTTTTGTTTGGGGATGTTTGTAGTTGAAACTGTTTATTCACTTCTATTTCATGCAGTTTTCAGGTATTATTTCCTACATTATTTTATTCAGATTTTTTGATTTGTCGTGTTCTTTTGGGAGAACTATGATTCTCAGTGTCTCTTTTACCATTCAGTTTTCAAGGCCAGTCATCAGTTTGTCTATAAACAACTCATAGGTTCTTGACATTTAACATTTAACATTCTGCTTCCTTTTGCTTCTCTTCTGTCAAATTTTCCTCCATTTTGGTATTTTTCTATGACGAATTTAATCTCTTTTTTCATCCTGCTATTTCTTTCCACAGGTTCTCTATCCTAGATTCAATTTTCCTTCTGCTAATTATGTTTTTAAATGCTGTATTAAGAATTCCATTTTCTGACTCTCACAACAAAATTACTGTATTAAAATAAAATAAATAACAACAAAGAATTCCATTTTTGTATTGAGAAGTCTATTTTTTAAAGTATAAACTCATTCATAGCTTGTTTTATGAAGATTTGCTTTTCTTTTCAAACATTTTGAATTGTCTTGCTATTCTTCCATGATATCTGGGGAATCAACAGAATTCTGTTTTACTAGTTTTCAAACACTATTAGTTAACTTTCCTTCGTATTGCAATATTTGCTAATCATACTTTGATTTCTTTGTGATTTTACTCATCTTTCCTTCTGTTTCTTAGTATCTTCTTGACTGATTGATATTTGTGACCTTAGTACTTAGTAAGACTTTCCCTCATGATTTGATATTGATATTTCAACATTTTAATTATATGTTATTCATTTTCTGCCTCCCCCCATACTGGTGTCATGGATCCTGTGGTTTGGTTGCAGCCCCTTTGTATTGAAAATATGGAATTTCCAATCATGGTTCCTGCCATGAGAAATCTCCAAATGACTGGACTGATTCCAGTTAGGTTTCCTGTCTCCCTCCCGTCCCAAGGTTTGTCACATCATCTGGGAAAAATACAAGTTCAACTTCTCATCCCCAACTTCTCTGTCCCCCTCTCTCCTCGGGGCAAGTATATTAAACCAGCCCTAGAGTTGACTATCCTAGGGTCAGGTCTCCAATCACAAAGCAGATGATTTTCAGTTCATTGGAATCCCCTACAGCTATCTTCCCTTTCTCCGTAGTATTGGGCATTTCCAGCTTCTGCTGCTTCTTATGGGATAGGGATGAGGACATCTGAAAAAAGGATGAGATCCCTGAAGGATGGTGGTCTCTCTCTTCAGTAACTTCCAGGATGTGAGACTTTTCCCAGCTGGGTTTCCGTTCACTTTTCCTCAGGCCTAATATAACTCCCTGTTGGGCCTCACTGACTTGATTCTTTCCTCTTCTCTACTCTTTTCCTTTACTTCCATGGAAAGAGTCAGCATTTTCTCCTTCCTGTTGGATAGGGAGGTTATAAATAATAGAGTCCTTCGAGAACAGAGAAGTCAGGTGGCATAGAGGATAGAATGCTAGGTCTAAAAAAGACCCTTTTGTTGGGAAAGAATGAAAGTGAAAGGAAAAGGAGAGGGCAGAGGATAAGATGGATAGTTAGTGTCATGGAAACAATGAATATGAACTTGGATGGAATTCAAAGGATAATGGAGGATAGAAAGGCCTGGCAAATGAGAGTTAAAAAGACCTGGGTTCAAATTCTCTCTCAGACAATTATTAACTGTGTAACCCTAGGCCACCAGGTGGCATGGTTGATAGAGCACTGAACCTAGAGTCAGGTAGACTCATCTTTGTGAATTCAAATCTGGCCCCAGACAATTACTAGCTATAAGACCCAGGGCAAGTCACTTAAACCTTTTGCATCAATTTCCTAAACTATAAGGTGATCTGGAGAAGGAAATGGCAAATCATTCCTGTCTCTTTGCCAAGAAAAATCCTAAATGGTGTCACAAGGAGTCACAACTGAAAATGACTGAACAACAACCTATGCTGGGCAAATCAATTAAACTTTGTCTTCTTCAAATTCCTCAACTATAAAACCGAGATGATAAAATAGCGTCAACTTCATGGAGTTATTGACCCTGTAAGAATAAAATAAGCTAATATTTGTAAAGCACTTAGCATAGTACTCAGCACATAGATGAGTTGGACATGACTGAAATGACTCACTAACAATAGCACATAGTAGGCACTTAATGTACATTTGTTCCTTCCTTTCTTCCTATCTGCCTCTATAATGATGGTGGTAGAGGGGCAGAAGGGAGGTGTAAAGTGACACTAGTCATGCGTTTTGGAATATCTATAAATATTAATGTATCAGTTTGCAATCTAAATGGGAGATCTCTGCCTATTTGTTAATGAGTTCCCAAATTGGTAGAGATAGTGAATTACATCAATATTGAGATTTTTGCTACCAGAAGAAAAGAAGTTGCAAATAAATGAAAGAATAACTTGTCAATTCTTTTTAGAGAAGCAAATAAAGGAATTGATAGTTGTTTATGGATCCAAAGTAATCTCATACTGTCTCAAATGATCAAAAAAGATCATAAGTCTCTAAGAGGAAAATGGCAAGTCAAAAACAAAAGAAAATAAAACCAAAAAAACAAGCTCTGAGCATTATGATTAAGAAATGATACATGAAAATTGTTGGAAAATATGGGATTTCTCAGTATAAAAAATGAAATGTCAATGAAAAGAATCCACAGATCATCTCCAGAAGGAAAGAAAACCCTCTGCTGCAAATTCCAAGACATATAGTGGTTAAATAGAACTAATTCAATCACAAACAGCAAATTCTGCAAATGATTCTGGAGAAAGACCTTTAATTATAAAGGAAAGGATATTACAATAGCACAAAACTATTCTGTATCCACCAGAAGTTAAAAGAATGGAATAATGTATTCAGAGGAAACAAGGAACTCAAGATACAACCCAAAGTGACATACCCTGCAAATCTGAGACTAATTATCAATTTAAAAAGATAGATATTCAATAAAAGAAGGATATTTGAAACATTCCTACAAAAAGAAAAAGCAAAACAAAACCAAAAAACCACAGACATGAGTAGAGTATTTACTTTGTAAACACTCCATGAAACAGAAATGCAAGAAAGGTATATAAATACAGCCACCAAGGAAAGCAGAAATAGCAAAATAAAACAGCCAATAAAGTAACATGTGGAACTTATTATATAAGTTTGTCCTTATTCTTTTTCTTTTTTAAAAAAAATTGTTTTATTATACAGCATATGTCTTACAGAAATCATTATAAAATACAGATGGTATCTATGTAATACATTATCTTTTTCAATTAATATTCTCCATTCATTCCCAATAATTGTCACATAAATAAGTGCTGATCTATTATGGTAGTACTTTGAAATTGTTGTGAACCATTGCATAATAAATAAATTAAATTGAAACTAATGTATTTTATAGCATAAATATTCTTCATTATTACTGAGTTTTTTAATTAATCTGTTCCTTCTTCTACTTTCCCCACAAAGCACATTTAAAAAAAATCCCTCATAGCACACAAAGCTGCATATTCTGTCAAAATAAACATTTACATAGGCCATGTCCAAAAGCATGTGTCTTGGGGTGGCTAGGTGGTGTAGTGGATAAAGCACCAGCCTTGGAGTCAGGAGTACCTGGGTTCAAATGCGGTATCAGACACTTAGTAATTACCTAGCTGTGTGGCCTTAGGCAAGCCACTTAACCCCATTTGCCTTGCAAAAAAAAAAAAAACCTAAAAAAAAAGCATGCGTCTTTCTGCATCTTAAATTCATTACCTCTCTGTCAAAAGGTTATTGAAGTGTTTTATCTTCATTCTTTTGTACTCATGATTTATCTTTGCATTGACTAGAATTCTAAAGTTTTTCAATGTCATTTTTCTTTATAGTGTTTTTAATCATTAAATAAATAGTTCTTGTAATTCTGATCCCTTTGCTTTGCATCAGTTCATAGAGGTCTTCCTAGTTTCCACTAAAATTGTCTATTTTGTCATTTCTTATTTTATTTTATTCTTATTTTTATTTCATCATATTCTTATTTTGAAAGGCAAATAAAGGAGTTGATGGCTATTGTATTATGGATAGTATTCCATTACATTTCCATATCATAATTTGTTAAGCCATTGCCCCATAGGAAGCTCTCCTCTTAAGTTTCCAACTTTTGGTTACCACAGAAAGGACAAATATAAATTAAAATTTTTTTCTACATATAAGTGCCTTTTAAAATTTTTCTTAGTAGTGCTATAGCTGAGTCAAAGGGTATGCATATTTAAGTAACTTTGGGTGGCATAGTTAAAATTCCTTTCTAGAATGACTGGATCAATTCAAAGTTTCAACAACAGTAGTTGTTCTGTCATTTTCAGTCATGTCCAACTCTTTCTGACCCCGTTTAGGGTTTTCTTGGCAAAGATACTGAATCCCACTACATCTCATTTCACATATGAGGTAAACAAGGTGAAGTGATTTGCCCAAGGACAGACAATTAGCAAGTATCTGAGTCTGGATTTGAACTCAGGTCTTCCTGACACCAGGCACTCTATCCACTGCAACACCTAGCTGCTCAATAGTTCAGTAGGATACCTGTTTTCTTGCAGCTCCTCCAGTACTAATCATTTTCTTCTCTTGCAAGTTTTGTCATCTAATAGATTGAAGTGGAGCCTTATAGTTTTAATTTGAATTTCTCTGATAATTACTGATTGAGAGCATTTTCCTATATATTTAAATACCTTCCTTTAAAAACTTCCAGTTCATATCTTTTTTTTAAGGTTTTTGTAAGGCAAAAGGGGTTAAGTGGCTTGCCCAAGGCCACACAGCTAGGTAATTATTAAGTGTCTGAGACCGGATTTCAACCCAGGTACTCCTGACTCCAGGGCCGATGCTTTATCCACTACACCACCTAGCCACCCCTATATCTTTTGATTATTGTCTATCAAAGAATGGTTTGAAGTCTTATAAATTTGAATCAGTTCCTTGTATATCCTGAATATGAAATTTTTTTTTAAAGACACATTTTGTGGTACTCTACCCTTTGAAGGCACATCTGCATAACTTTGTTCATTTTTGTACCACATTGATGAACTACAGAAAATAAAGAAAAGGCAGTTAGGTTGTCAAAAGTTCTCAAGACAATGGGACATGATGATTGGTTGAAGAAACTAAGAAAGTTTAGACTAATGAAGAGAACATTCGGGGGGTGGGGTTAGATGGGGAGAATAAGAGCTATTTCTAAGTGTTTAAAATATAGAAGAGAAATTTTTTCTGCTTGGTCCCAGAAGGCAAAGCCAAAAACAATCAGGAGAATTTAGATAGGTTTGGTATAAAGAAAAACCTCTGAACAGTTAGTGCTGTCCCAATATGGAATGGCCTATAATGGGAGGTTACAGGTTCTCCTTCACTGGAGGTCTTCAAGACAGCTTGTGGCAGATGCTAGGAAGGAAATTTATGGTCAAGTACAGATGCATTTAATGGTTTCGAAATTCCATCCCAAATATGAGTCTTAATAATACTTGAATGAATGAATGAAATTAATAACTGTTGAAGACAAATACGATTATTGACACACAATTAATTAATCCTTGGGGATTTGTTTGCAGAAGATTTGCAATACAACAGCCACACCTGGGAGACTTCCTACAATTAATTGGTGATGCAGTGGATAGAGTGCCAAGCCTGGAGTCAGGAAAGCTCATCATTTTGAACTCAAATATAGGCTCAGAAAGTTACTAACTGTGTGACCCTGGGCAAGTCACTTAACCCTGGTTGCCTCAGATTCTTCATCTGTAAAATGAACTGGAAAAGGAAGTAGCAAACCACTCCAGCATCTTTCCCAAGAAAACCTCAAATGGGGTCTTAAAGAGTTGGTTACTACTGAAATAACAGCAATAACATTCTCATCCAGGAAACTTTAAATTGAAAAAGGGGGTAGAACATGGAGAGATGACATTAGTTATGTCATGCACAGGATTACAGTAAAGATGTCCAGAAATGTATGAATGTAACTGGGGAAAATGTTGGGAGTAATGCTCATGGTCTTAAATAAACAAATTCAAATGGGTAGAAAAATGGAATAAAAGAAATGGATTTAAAATTTTAGCACAAAGAGACAAATTTTGATTTGATAAGATAGGACTTGTGACTGAAATATGGCAAAAGAAACATATTTGATAGTAATAGCTAACTAACATTTATGATTTGTTAAAGAAAAGATGCATGGTAAGCAAGAATCATCGATGAAATCTAATAAGATAAAATTAAATAGGGAGAAATGAAAACTACTTAAGTTCAAAATATTAGTTGTGATAAAAATGACATGGTGAGATGTGACTTAATGATACTTCCTCTGTGAAAGATGTAGCTTAGAAAGCTGTATATGAAGCAACAGTGTGAGATAGATCTCACACACACACACACACACACACACACACACACTATACAAAAGCACACACTCATACACCTATATACTAATACACCTAAACATGAATCTAATATAACTGCAGCAGAAGTACAGTATTCAAAATGAAGGAGGAAATGGTCCTATCATACTCTGGCCTAGTCAGACAACATCTGTTGGATTTGTGTTTATTCTTGGGAACCCTATCTTATCCAGGCTGATGAACACACTGTAGTGGTTCAGAAGAGGGTGACATGTCATATAAAGTTTCATTAAAGGACATGGAGCTATCTAGACAAGAGGTAGCAGGTAGAGTAGGTGCTGGCAGATCTCGGGCCTTGGGGTAGAAGTTACAGGAGGTCATGTTGTAGCTAGACATATGCAGTAGAAGGCTGGGACCGTCTCTAACTGGCTGGAGAGAGCCATGTGTTAAATGTTCAGTGTGAACCTTCATACCTTAGAAATTGTTAATCACCATAAAAAAGGGTTTGATTCATTGTTCTGTTGGTTGTCCAGACTCAGGAAATAATACAAATTAAAAGTATATGGACATGCCCCCCCCCAAAAAAATCCTGGTTATTAACATTTTACTAGACTAGCCTTACTCTATAAATATTGATTGAGCTCAGGAGCAGTGGAGGAGACTCAGGAAATGATATGATCCCCAGCTTGGAGGTCTGACAGAGGTGACTATAAATTCCTTCTCTTCCTCCTCCTCCTCCTCCTCTTTCCCTTCCTATCACCACCACCACCTTCTACTTCTATATTTACTACTACCACCACCACTACTACTACTACTGCTATTGCTGCTGCTCCTGCTACTACTACTTCCACCATCACCAGCACGTCTTCATCTACTTCTACTTCTACTTCTTCTTCTGCTACTGCTACTACCACCACCACTACTATTACTACCACTACTACTACTACTACTACCACTACTACTACCACTACCCACTACTACTACCACTACCACTACTACCACTACTACTACCACCCCCACTACTACTACCACTACTACTACTACTACTACCACTACTACTACCACTACCACTACTACTACCACCACTACTACTACTACCACTACCACACCCACTACTACTACTACCACTACTGCTACTACTACTACTACTACTACTACTACTACCACTACCACTACCACTGCCACTACTACTACCACTACTACTACCACCACTACTACTACCACTACTACTACCACTACCACCACTACTACTACTACCACCACCACTACTACTACTACTATCACCACCACCACCACCACTACAAACTAGCATTTATATTACTCATAGTATAGTACCTAGCACACAATAGACATATCAATATTTATTAATTGCCTAATTCACTTTTCAAATGACTTTGCATACTTTTCCATTACTTTTCTCATTGGAGTCTTACTACACTCCTGGATATAGGAAGGAAAGTTCCAATGTGTTCCCTTTAAAGGAGTTAATTCCCTCCTCCTGGAAATGTTCACTACGTAGCTAGAGGACCCCTTGACAATGAGGTTTTAGGACAGATTCACTTACCTGGCAGAGGATTAGATTAGAGGACCCCTATGATCCCTTTGAGTTCTAAGATTCTTTGCTTCCTTAATCCTTGAGCTGGACCTGCCCATCCCCCTTTCCTTTCCAACCTTCCTTGAAGAATCAAAGAACAACCGCCTGCCCGCTGGGGTCATTTCCAGAAGCCTCTCTTCTTCTTGACCAGTGAGCAGTGAGCAGCTTGGATAACTGTTCAGTATCTTCAGAAAGATGGGGCAAAAAAGGACAGTACAAACATGCCAACGGTATTTTTCTATATGAGATTTTCTTGAAAGAGCTTTTATCTAGGGTATCAAAATAACCAACAGCTGAAGCATTTGCTGACTCGCAGGGGGAAATGTAGAACGCACAGTAATTGTTGTTATTTCTGAAGGATTCAGAAGCCTGGAGCCGGTTAGGTCCCTGTCAACAGCAACACTTCCCCTTAGCACTAAGCTACTGCCTAGTTCTTCATTCCAGAAGGCCAGAACAAAGTGCACAAGCTATTTAAAACAGGAGCTTTGGTGATGCTCTGCCAGCAAAGATGGGAAAATGTGATCCATTCACTATACACGCGTGAAGTATGGAAATATCTTCCCAAATTTTTGTAAAAGTACAGGTTTTTCTCTAGTGCTAAGCTTCCCAACCCTTCTTAATCCTAGTTCTCTCACTTCGTTAATTATTTCCTATTTATCATGTATATGTTTATTTGCTGTCTCCTCTGTTAGACTGTAAATTCATTGAGGGGAGAGATGATCTTCTGCCTCTTTTTTTGTATTCCTCAGTGCCTATAAATATATAATCAATGTAATACAATCAATAAATGTTTTTGATTGGGTTTTTTTTTTTTTGCAATGGTGTTAAGTGGCTTGCCTGAAGTCATACAACTAGTATCAAATGTCTGAGATCACATTTGAACTCAGGTCTTCCTGACTCAGAACCAATGCTCTATCCATTATCCCATATAGCTGCCCCTAGATTGACTGAATTTTTATAAAAGTGACAATTTTTTTCTATTGCCAACCATAATCCCCAAGCATAGAGAAGCAAAATCCCTTCCAGAAATCCAGAAGAAGTTATCAGAAATTCAAGCCAACTCAAATCAGCAAACATTTGTTGAATATCTACTATGTGAAATGAACCACACTGGGGCTTAGAGAGAGTCAAAGGAAATAGTGTCTTGCTTTCAAGGAACTTACATTCCATTGGAACACAATATATAGTATTCTAGAATGGAAGTTATGAGAAACCTAAATTATGCCAAAGATTGGGAAGAATTGCACATCACAGATCTAGAAATGGAAAGGAATTAGAGGTTGATGAGTCCAGCCCCTGCATTTCATATAAGGAAGAAACTGAGGCACAAAGTGATCAAGAGATCTTTCTAGAGTCACAAAGATAGAATTTGAACCCAGATTTTTCTGATTATATATCCATTGCCTAATAGACTATACCATGCTGCCTTGGTTAATCTGCACATTCTCTCCCCTGGGAAGCTGATCCATGAACTCAACTCCAAATATCAACTGTATTGAGGATTGTTCCTCAAATGAGTCCAGACTACTCAATCAAGTTCAGTTTGCAATCAACACTTTTGAATGTCCACCAAAGCTAGCATAGCAATTGTTATGGGGCAACCATTCCAATTCCCAATTATGCTAGCAATTTGGATTCCCAGAGGACAGTTACTAAATTTATTCAGGGTACTAACTGTAACTGAGAGAACACTGAATACTCAGGAAAAAGGCTTGGTTTTTGCTTCCAATTTTGCCTTGTACTAGTGACTTTTGACAAGTTATTTCACTGCTTTGAATTTCTATAAAGTGAGGACATGTACTGGTTGATTTTTCAAATCCTTTTGGCTCCAGCAATCTATGAAACTACTGTGACATTGAATGAAAAGTGGAACTCACATTAAATACATATTATACATAGAGATAATCCATATGAGTATGACTTTTATATGTTTACAGATATTCCATAAGTCACAATATTTAGCGATCTAAGGGACTTTAGAGATTATCTGACAGCTCTTCCATCTCATCATTTTACAGATAAGAAAACTGAGGCTCAGTGGGGTTAAATGACTTGCTCAAAGTCATATATTTAAGTGACTGTTTAAGGACCCCCAAATTCCACTATACCATATACCAGGAAATGATGAACTCTTTTTTTTCCATCAAATTTTGCAATTAATTAAGTGGCTTTATTAAGGACTTCCTTATGCCAAAATTTGAGTTAAATGTTGGACAGAGAAAAAATGGAAAAAAAATAAATAGGAACCTAAACCTAAAATAATTCTAATTGCTAAGGCCATATTCAGATAATTATATCCATCTCAGGGGTAGTGGTGTAGTTCTGGAGTCAGGAAGAGTCATCAGGAAGAGTTCAAAATTAGCCTCAGACACATACTAGATGTTTGATCCTGGGCTAGTCGCTAAAACCTGTATGCCTCATCTCCTCATTTGTAAAATCATCTGGAGAAGGAAATGAAAAACCACTTCCAAGAAAACCCCAAAATGGCATCACAAAGACATGACTGAAGTGACTGAACACACACTAACACAATATGGTAAATCACAGTAAATCAAATACCAGACCTAAAGTCAGGAAGACCTGAATTCCAATCTGGACAAATCATTTAAACTCTGTCAGCCTCACTTTCCTCATCTGTCAAATGGGGAAAATAATAGTAAAATCACAGTTTTGTTGTGAGGATCACAAGTGTTATTATTATTATTATTATTATTATTATTGTTATATGAATTAAAATCTTGTCTTCCATATCTCTCAATATTCTCTCATGCTTCAGACATATAATTATCAGCTTGGCCTACTGAGAACACTTGTCATTCCTTAAGATAGGAGCTCTTCATTTTTTTATGAAGTCCTTTGGCAGTCTAGTGGAGCCTATGAGTCTCTTCTCAGAATAATGTTTTAAAATGTATAAAATAAAATAAAATGGATAGGATTTTCAAGAACCCCCAATTATACTGAAATGAAGTTATCATAATATTTTTTTAAAAACAAGTTTATCGAATTCAAGTTAAGAATACCTGCTTTATGTGAATGTCCATCAATTGGGCAATGGCTGAACAAATTGTGATATATGTATATTATGGACCATTATTGTTCTGTTAGAAACCAGGAGGGATAGGAATTTAGAGAAGCTGGAAGGATTTGCATGAACTGATGCTGAGTGAGATGAGCAGAACCAGAAAAACACTGTACACCCTAACAGCAACATGGGGGCGATGATCAACTTTGATGGACTTGCTCATTCCATCAGTGCAATAATCAGGGACAATTTTAGGGTATCTGTGATGGAGAATACCATCTGTATCCAGAGAAAGAACTGTGGAGTTTAAACAAAGACCAAAGACTATTACCTTTAATTTAAATTTAAAAGAAAAAAAGCATCATGTAATTTTTCTATCTCTTATATATATTTTTTCCTTTAGGATATGATTTCTTTCTCAACACATTCAAGTTTGATAACGTATAGCATGGAAACAATGTAAAGACAATCAGACCACCTTCTGTGGGGGGTGGGGAGGAGGGAAGCAAGATTAGGGGAAAAATTATAAAATTCAAAAAAAATTAATTTTAAAAAATGAAAAAAGAATACCTGCTTGCAGGTGTTACAGAATTAATAACTTTTGTGGTCTGTTTGTATATACTGCTCTTTTAATGGGCAGAACCATATAACTCTACAATGTGTTCTTGTCTCCATGTCTTTTTCCTGGTTGTACTCTGGGCCTGAAATTTGTTACCTCCTAACCTCCATCTCTCAGAATCATTGCTTTTCTTCTTAATTCAATGCAAATTTTCCTTTTACAGTGAAGACTTTTTTGATCTTCCCAACTATTAAAACAGGAGTTTGCATCTATTTTTGTATATATTTACAATAGAAACTCACACATAGGAATACAAGCTCTTTGAGGACAGGACTAGTTTTACTTTTACCATTGTATTTCTGCCACTTACAATAAAACTCCAATACAGTATAAATGAAGGAACTGTTTTTATTATAGTTACTTATTAGGTGCCTAACCTTGAGTTACGGCTGAAGAAATAAATACAAAAGTGAAGACAATCCCTGCCTTCAAAGAGCTTGAATTTTAATGGTAGAAATAGAAGGGTTAGGGTTAGGGTTAGGGTTAAGAATAATAGAAGTGTCCATTTTAATATATTCAATCAAGAGTCTAGGATAGTGGTAATTTGATTGCAGTACTTAGAAAAGGAAGGGGGAAGGCAAAGGAGAGTATTAGCTCATACCTAGAGAAGAACAAGAAAATGACTGGGATGAAAATGAGGATGCATGGTCCCAGGGAGTAGAGAGCCCAGTGGTTTAGTTCCTCCCTTGGGGGTATAGCATGTTATATAGAACAAGGGCAGGTACAGGAAAAGAAGGGAGAAAAAAATGGCAGAGAGGAGGATAAAGAGATCTAGTAGGTACTTAAATGCTTGTTAATAATTTTGATTTGGCTTGCTTTGGGTTAGAAAAATCCTCATTTCCAGAAGTTTCCAAGAAGAATCTGGATCGATCTTTTCTGGTTCACTGAAGAATTCAGAAGGGATTGATACATGCCTGTAGAATGGAATTGAACATTATGACTTTTAAGAATTCTTCCACATCTAAAGTTCTATGATTTAGGATATCTGGTTTTTTTAGCCCAATGTTCTATGCCATATTTGCAATCATAACAGTTTGTTATTTTCTACTACATTTTCCCAAGCTGGGAAACATACCAGTTGAGACTTTGGGTATATTTTAGATATTCACATGGAGAGTTTAAACAAAATGCTTTAACTTAAAATTAAATAAATTAACCTAAAATGTAGAATAGTATGGGAGAATGGAAAGAGTTTGAAATGAACTTAGAAGTTGAAAAACTTGAAATGCTTTCACTTGGGGAAAAATTGGGAGGCATGGTCCATATCTACCTATTTCTCATCTCTACCATGTGACATGATAGGTAATATGAACATAGGGGTTGTCATCACACTAGAAAGGAGTTTACCTTTCACCTGAGGGAGAAAAAGGCATGAATGAGACTATAGCTGTGGCATCTAAACTTCTTATGATAGTAAATTGATAAAGCACATCATAATAATTTTATTTATCTATTTATTCTTATTTTGTACAAATGATGTTTTATACATTACTAAAATATTCTTGTTTAAGAGTAAACATAATAATTTTTAAAGGAAATGATTTTGAATATTCCTTTGCTTCAGAGAAGAAATTTACCTTTTCCATTGTGAGCTTTCTCATGCCCAATTCAGTACCTTGGAACAGTCTCATTTGCCTGGGCTAGTTATGGTTCTGTTCTGGAGTGTTAGATCCTAGGTCCAGAATAAACCCTAATGACTGGGGGGGATTAGAAAAGTCATTTTTGTCTCTGGTCTCAGTTTCCTTTTCTGTAAAGTGAGGCTCCTCTGTGACTGTAGGCTGTAATGGTAGAAGCATGCTTAAGAAGTGAACTTACACATTGCTATTCTACTATTCCCTGAGGCTGTCATGTCCTCAGACTGTCCTCCCTTCTTTCCCTCAATAGAGACAGCATTCTAGCTAAGGCTTTTCTGATGTATATTCATTTACAGGCATTCTAATTTTAAAAGTTCTCCATGTGAAAGGATGACTTTGATATTCAGCAGGAATTTATTTCTTCCTATTAGCATCACATTATACAAGTCTCTGACAGATTAATCACAGCTATTGTTTTGCTGTTTATTCTTACCACAGTATAATTTTACTTTCAAAATTTTTTTTAATTAAGAAGGAAGTACAGTAGGGGGAAGGCATCTTTCCTGCCAAAGGCTTCTCTAGCCCTTGGGGTGTGCAGGTGGGTAATGGGAGCTGCCTGCAGCCTGGGTGAAGACATCCCAGGCTCTATAGCTGCTCTCCCATCAGCCATCACTAGGGAAGAATGCGAGTCCTAGGAGATGACAGGTGAACCATGAATGCTTGGTTGGGTCAGAGCAATGCATTTATCTAATAGTTTTTCCTTTTTCTTTTTTTTCAAATTAGCATTCTTGACCTCATAGTAATATATATATATATTTATATATGTACCCCTCTAGTCTTTCCCAGCTGAAGCTGGAATTCCAACTGTCCCATTGTTATCTAGAATTAGGAAAAAATGAACCTTGCAAGGTAGGAAGGATTTGGGATCACCTCTTGATCTAAGGAATCCTAGAGAGGCCTCCTAAGTTGTTAGACCCAGTACACAAGCTATTTTAAAAAGGCGACTACCTTAACTGTTGTTCACTTAAAGGATTCATAAGCATTTTTGAATCTATGTTCTAGTCTTCATTCTGTTCATTTTCATCTGACTATGTTCTAGCTTTGATTGTTTTCCTAACTCAGTGACCTCATTCGAGACATTTAGCTAGAGCTTCTGGTCAGTTACCTCAATTATAAAATATTCAAGTGGATTGTAAATTCATTTGTGAATGGTTTCTTCAATCATTCAGCTCACAACTCCAAAGTATCTGTCACATAGTAGGCACTTAATAATTTCTATTTCTTTCCTCTTCTTTTCCCATCTTTTACTGTATAATTCTTATTCACATGTTCCCCTATGTTTGCCTCTAGAGATCCACCCATCTTATGGGAGGACGTCCTTATTTTCTTTGGACATCACTACCAATGGGTAGTTCCTCCTTTATCCCTAATACTCACTCTGTGCTCAGCCCATCTTTTTTCCCTCCTTAGTGCATTTCTTTCATGATAACCTGTATTTAATTCTCTTTTGTAATTCTTTGTGATGTATTACAGCTTGCTTATACTCACCATTTGACTCTCCATTGTCCTGAGTGACATTTTATTTTCAATTTTTCTGAGATTATAGTATTTCATGGCTGTTAGTCATAGAGCTACACTGGTAGAACACTATTTTAAAGATGAGCCTTGGGGCAGCTTGGTGGTGCAGTGGATAAAGCACTGCCCCTAGAGTCAGGAGGACCTGGGTTCAAATCCAGCCTCAGACACTTAATAATTACCTAGCTGTGTGGCCTTGGGAAAGCCACTTAACCCCATTTGCCTTGCCAAAAAAACCTAAAAAAAAAGATGAGCCTTTGTTTCAGGGAAAGTTTAGGATCACTTAAGGCAACTTTATAATTCCCCAAGGCAGTCCAGTCTCTTCTTTTGCAGTTTAGTGTCAAACCCACTTCTTTGTCCATTTGCAGGATCTGTCTGAGGTCTCAACCCACTTCATTAACTTTATATCTACACCCCTACTAGCCCTACCTGCAAACTCTTAGCACTTTCATCTGACCCCTGGGATTTTCCACTTGCTCTGCAATTGAAATATCTTTCTTGTGTTATCTCTCCCAGTTAGAATGTGAACTCCTTGGGAACAGGGACAATCTTGGCTTTTTTCCAGCTCTTAGTGCAATGTTTAGCATAGTAAACAGTTAAATGCTTTTTCATTCATTCATCTCCACATGACTATATCTCTATCTCTGTCTTTTCATATCATTGTCTCTAGTTTTTTTTCCTTCTCAGGTCATTCAATTTTCTTCCCTTTGGGAATAACTTCAAATCTAGTTTTAAGCTTTAATTGTATGTCTTTTCCCCCCTTTCTCTTTGTCATTTGTGTAACACTTTTCTACTCTTTGCTGTTCCAACAAGGGTCATCTCCTCTGATTTACCTTAGATTCCTTTCCCCCAATTGAAGTTCCATTTCTCTTTCCTTTGGGAAGACCCTTTTCTTTCTAAGATACTGGGATGTGTAAAACTGTTCTCTTGAATATCTTCACCTTCTTTTTCTTCAGCAAGGGGATTGATCTACCTCTTTAATTCCATCAATACTCATTAGACTGTGGCAGAAATAACAAAATCGGGGCGGCTAGGTGGCACAGTGGATAAAGCACCCGCCCTGGAGTCAGAAGTACCTGGGTTCAAATCTGCTCTCAGACACTTCATAATTACCTAGCTGTGTGGCCTTGGGCAAGCCACTTAACCCCATTTGCCTTGCAAAAACCTAAAAAAAAAAGGAAGAAATAACAATATGAAATCTTCATTTCAAGTGATTGGACAATTTCTCCTGCTCTTCATAACATATTCTGCCTTATTTTCCATTAACTTCTGGTGGCCATTTAGACCTGAATCCTACAATCCCACTCATTCTTTCTTTAATCTCAATAGCAATTCCACAATCTTATCCCACTTTCCCATCAGTCTTTCATGAATCTCCTGTTTTATCAATTTTCCTACCCACCAATCCATTGTCAATTTCCTTTTTCCTTTTTTAACTTCTCTTGTCTTACCAACGCTTTTCCTCTTTTTCCTTCTTGAATTTATCTCCCTCAATTGTCTGTCCTAGGTTTCTTTGATTCTCTTTAATCCTTCTCTTTGATCATATTCTTTTTTCCATCCCAGAAGTAGAATCAGGACCATTATCTAGGTTTAGAGAGGAAATGAAAGTGGAAACGTATATTGAAGAAGATGAGAGAGGATGAAATCAAGGGTATGTGTAAATGGATTGACTTTGGTAAGAAGGACCATATTTTCATCAGCAACTGAAATAAAGGAAGAGACATGGTGGGATATGATGATAAAGGTTTCTGAGATGAAGAGGAGAGAAGAAAGTCTTCAAGAATGGTCTCAATAAAGGTGTTCTTCAGAAAATTTTGCAAAGACTTGCATGAATTGATGCCAAGTGAGATGAGCAAAATGAGGAGAACATTGTGCACATTAATAACAACATTATATGATGATCAACTATGATGGACTTATCTCTTCTCAGTAGTAGTTCAGTGATCAAAGACAATTCTAAGACTTGTGATGGAAAATGCCATCCACATTCAGAGAAAACAAAATGATGGCATCTGAATGCATATGGAAGCATACTATTTTCACTTTTTAATAAACTTTTTGTTTTCTTTTTCTCATGTTTTTTCCTTTTAGTTGTGAATCTTCTTTCACAACATGACTAATATAGAAATATGCTAAATATAATGTACATGTATAACCTATATCAGAATACATGCTGTCATGGGGAGAGGGGAAAGGAAGGGAGAGAGGAAGAAAAATGTGGAATTCAAAAGCTTACAAAAAGATAAATGTTGAAAAAACTATCTCTGTATATAATTAAATAAATAAAATAAAATAACATTCAAAAATGATTTCAATATTTATACTAATGTATGGGATGAGGCACGAGAGGGAAGAGACATCATGGGAGGGCTGAGGAGATAAGAGATCTATAACAACTATTGTGAAGAATGAAATAGAGAATAAATTGAAGAGATTAGAATTGGTTTCCTGAATGAGGGCAGTGGAAACTAGATAACAAAATTTAGTAATAGACATGGTCAACAGAGTTGTATGACTTTCCTCAGCTCTGTATTGCCAAGTGTGAAGAGAAGTGGAAGGGGAAGATAATGAGAATAATAGAGGATTGGGATTTGGCAAAGTGTAACCAGTGATAAGACAAGGGAACAGGTTATATGACAGTAGGAGCTAATGATAATGATGTTTGTCCTTCATTCTCAAAGAAGACCATGGCATCAGTGAGATGATGCCATGACAAACACATGAACTGGATTTGAGTGAGGGAGTGCTAAGTCGCCAGCCGCATTTTCTCCTCCAGAGTCATCTGAGTCCAGTGTCCAAATAGGATTCAGGATTACTAGAAATGGCCCTGGATAGGAGGCAATAGGATTAAGTGACTTGCTCAAGGTCACTCAGTTAGGAAATGTCTGAGGCTGAATTCGAACTCCTGTCCTCCAAGGCCAGTGTACCATTTAAGCCTGTTAACTAAGAAATTGAGATTGGGAATTGGGAGGAAGTGATGTTCTGAAAAGTCCTAAGGGATTGAGGGAATGGAGATCATTATGTTGATATGTTTATGACAGTTTAGGAAGAGATGAAATAATAGAAGATTGTGATTTACATATAAAAAGTTATGTGGCATCATCATCATCATCATCATCATTATCATCATCATAGTTTTTCATGTTTTTTTCAAATGAACATCCTTGACCTTATAGCATGTGAGATAGTGGTAGCAGACTGGTCATGGAATCAAGGCTCACCATTGACACATATTGGATGGGTTTCTCTGGAAAATTTAACTAACCTCTCAGTATTCAGTCTATTCTCTAAATTTTTGTATCATAGAGTAGATACTACTTTGAATTGGTGGAGGAAAGCCCTCCTAAAATAATCTCTGTATAGATGTATAGTCAAAAATAATATATTGTCATTATTCATATAAGAGACATTCTTCATCCAATTGTTTTTTTTTCCTGTGTGGATGACTAGACCAAGTCCTTTTATGTGGTAATGGAACTTGTCTAGAAAGTTTGGGAATATTTCTAGGGTTGATAGTACCAAAACAGTGTTATTAACAAACAAGAATATTGTGAGAATCTTACCTATAGGGTATCTCTATTCAATTTTATATCTGAGTTAGATCCCCTCTATGACAATGGCAAATACTTCTCATAAGAAGAGATCTCTTTATTTTTGGTGCCTTTTCTATTAAAAATTATGGGGGTAAAAAAAATGAAAATTATGGGGGTTATCAAACAAGGTTTGTTTTATATCTTTCAGTTGCATAATCTTGACTTAGACAGGGAGATATCTTGTTAGAGGAAGACCTCTGGTTTACTCTATCCAATCAAATCCTTTTTTTAATTATTAACTGGAATATTCTATTCTCTGTCTTTCAGTCAAATGAATGATGGCAAATAATATATCCACTGTGGAATACTATGCATAAAAGCCTATTTTACACTATTTCCATAATTTAAAATGCCCTTAATGTGTATTTATCATTCTTTTTTTTTTTTAGTTTTTTTTACGAGGCAGTGGGATTAAGAAACTTGCCCAAAGTCACACAGTTAGGTAATTATTATGTGTCTGAAACTGGATTTGAAATCAGGTCCTCCTGACTCCAGGGCCTGTGCTCTATCTACTGCACCACTTAGCTGCCCCTGTATTTATTATTCTTATAAAATTATATATAAATGACATGTGCTCTGGATTAACTTTTTTGAGGGGCATTAATGAATCTCAGGATTTCTCTCCCATACTTTTGATATCTTCTCTTCCTTTAAATAATTTGGGAAGGTTTCTTTCCATATATATTTTGTCTAATCCAGATGCTTTTGTCATCTTTGTTCTTTTAAAGCATTATTTATATCTCCTCTTTGAATAGGTCCTGCGTTGAAAATAGAATTTTTTACCTAGAACTTGAAGTTCCATTACTTTTAAAAAATGATTTTATTTTTATTTTCTTCCAGTTATCTATAAAGCAAATTTTAACATCCATTTTTAAAATTTTGAATTCAAAATTCTCTGCTTCCTTCCCTCTCTAATTCCATTAGCCTTCATGTAGGAAAAGACTTTTCATAAAAAAAGAAAAATTGTAGATCTTTACATATTTTATCTGTTTTCCCGTTCCTTCTAGTTTTTTTTTCCTTTAAATGAGCTTAGAATGACTTTGTTTGGTTGGGTCTCTTGCCAAGTTTTCTTTAAACTGACTTTATCCTTCACTACTTTTTTATATCTTATAATGCAATTTTGAACATAATCTTCAACCATTCTTTTCTATAAGGTTTTGCAAATATATTATTATTCTAAACCTGATCTGACCTTGGTTGCCTCATATCTTTACTTGGAAAGCAAATCAAGTGGTGCCTAACTGAGTTAGTTTTCAGTCATTTGATCTCTTGATTATGAAAATTGGTTTGCATTGGTTAAACTTCAGCATAAATTTTTATAATGCTTGTCTGCAAATTTTATTCTGTCTTCATTTTTGATATTAATATCAATAAAATATAATAATATTATTTGGTGCTCACCAGGTCTAATAACTCTCAATTTCCTTTTTGAAGATTACATTCATGATGTATAGGTATGAAATATCTGTTGAATCTATACATCTTTGACCTTTATCCTTTCTTGTTTCTGATCCTTTTTTTCAAAAGTGAAGTCTTTTACTATGGCTGCTCCATTGAAATTTCTATGTATTAAAGTTTATGTTGATTCAAAAAGGACTCTCCCATTGAATTCTTCATAGAATTTCTCTATTCTCTTCAATACTTATTTATGTATAAACTGAAATTATTTTCATGGTTGTTATCATTATCAGTCTATTGGAAAATATGAATCATGAGGAGAGCATGAAAAGGTAACTAAATACTCCATGAAATGACATTTCTTGTTGCTTTTTGATATATGATAAAATCCATTCCATCACCAACTACATTTGTCTTTCCAAAAAAAAAAATCTCTGAACCAGTCTTTCTTCTTAGTTGTAACATCCTTCTGTCTTCTGGTAACTCTAGCAACAATAATTATAATGCTAATATCTAAGATTTATATAGTACTTTAAGATTTGCATTATCTAGGGTCACAGAGTTGATTTCTGATACAAAATTTGAGTTTGGGTCCAGCCTTTTATCAACTATTTTACCTCTTTATTGTTTATAATGTGAATGTAAAAATTAATGTCATTCAGTCATTCAATGATATTGGTCATTGGACAAGGGTCTCACACATAGAGTACCAACAACTCAGGTAAAATCTGAAGGAAGTAAAAAAAATCCTGATTCTTAGAATCTATTTTCTACCACTCTACCACCATCACTAAAAAGTATAAGGAGATCACACAGACCTGAATATCATTTCATACTGTTCTTTTATTTTTATGGGCATTCTTCAGTAAAATAGCAATACAATTTGAGTGCCCTATCTTACTGGCATTTTTTTTTAGGTTTTTTGCAAGGCAAACAGGGTTAAGTGGCTTGCCCAAGGCCACACAGCTAGGTAATTATTAAATGTCTGAGACCGGATTTGAACCCAGGTACTCCTGACTCCAGGGCCGGTGCTTTATCCACTACGCCACCTCCTAGCTGCCCCCTGGAATTTTTTGAGTACACGAAATGAGACAACACACCTGAACACATTTTATGGACTCTTTTTGCTGTTTAAATTTCAGCTATTCTTATAGTTATTTCTCCTTGGTGTGTCAAGGTTGCTTTTTTCAATGCATAGACAAATCTATTTTTCAAGAATATATAAATGTATTCTTACCAATATTGCTCACCCCTTTTATGGAGGATGCCCTTCAGAGAGTGTAAAAGTAATAGGAGCACATTATGTTTGCCAATGACATTGTACTGATTGGTTCAATTCAAAGAATTTCAAAACATGCTCCTCCAATGAGATCTAGAACATTCTAGTTCCTAGAATAAAACTCAAATGCACGAAGAATGCTTATTATTGAAACTATTATAGTTGGTTGAGCAGCTCATTCATCATTCAGTATATCTCTTTCTGGACATGGATTGTAAAAGAGTTAGTGAACTGAGTCCAGCAATCAATAGTAGGAAGAGCATGGAATGGATGGTATTTGGAATATAATGTGGCATTTTTGTCTTCTCAAGTTTTCTGTGACACAATTACTCATCTTTTTAGTTCCAGAATTCTGCTGGACTATATGGATATAAGTCATGGAATACTATAGTCTCTGAAAAATCGTAATTACAGGTTGGCACAAGGGACAATAGAGAAACAAATATGTACATTAGTTTGCACAATATTGACTTACTCACAAGGTGGCACAGAAGATATGCCTTAGAAAATGGGTGATGTGAAAATGAGGGAGATAGGTAACTCAGTGAGAGTAAGGGATGAGAAATGAATATCCTGAGTACTACATTGGTTCTCATGAAATGTTAAGAGAACTGGAGGAAGCCCCTTTGCATATTAAGTAGATCATTCATAAAGGAGAAATGGACAATAATCAAAAAGATTGAGAAGATGTGGACAGGTGAAAATGTACCCTCACTTTTGTGAGATCACAGATGCAGTGAAGCACTGATATGTTTATTGATACCTACAGTAGAGTGCTACTCAGATGCCTCACATGGATGTAATCCATGAGATTCTTGAATATTATGCTAGGAGAGTACTAAGGGAGATTCTATTGATAAAAAAATTTGCATATTATGGTGACATATCTGTTGATGAAGGACCTGTTTATTCAAGTTCCAAGAGACACATCATAAGGACCTAAGATTGGAATCTGCTTTTTTTCCCCCTTCCCATTCTTTTCCTACATGAATCTAGAAACAAGGAATGTCCTTAGTGTTTCTCCCTTCTTCCCCTTGATCCCCATTAGGAAGATAATCAACTCAACATTGGAATGAATCCTGAGGCAGACTTGAAATGACTGAGCCTGAATCCTGAGCCTGTCTGTCTTTTCCATGACTAACCTAACTCTAGGACTTCATTGACTCCTGCTTTAATAGTCAGACAGGACAAGGAATTAGACATTTGTTCTACTATATGTATTCCCTTTTTCCCCTTCACATCCTTCTCTGAGACTGATAAATTAAAATGATAGTAGTTATTATGAAGGGCATTCCAATATAGAACTTGGTAGTCTCACTCTGAATTCCTCTTCTTCTGAGTTGCAGGCTACCTAGGTCAAAGTTCCCTTTTCCCTACTGGTACACATACACACACTGGTGTCTCTAGCCTACTGTTCTCAATTTTCCATTGTGCTTGTGGGAACCATTGTCCTTCTGTTTATCAACATTCCATCATCTTAGATCCACAAATTATACCTTTACAATTAAATATATTTCCATATTAGTCATGTTGTGAAAGAAGAATCAGAACAAAAGGGGAAAAATCTGTGAGAAAGAAAAGGCATAAAACAAATTTCAAAAAGTGAAAATCATATGCTTTGGTCTGTATTCAGACTCCATAATTCCTTCTCTGGATGTGGATGGTATTTTTCATCACCAGTCTCTTACAACTATTTTCGATGACTGTATTACTGAGAAGAGCTAAGTCTATCATAGTTTATTGTCACATAATGTTGCTGTTAAGGAATACAATGATCTCCTCATTCAGCTGACATCTCTCAGCAACAGTACATGTAAGTCTTTCCAGGTTTTTTTAAATCAACCTGCATAATGATTTCTTACAGAACAATAATATTCCATCAAATTGATGTACTACAGTTTATTGAACCATTGCCAAATTGATGTGCAACTCCTCAATTTCCAAGATCAAAGACACATACAATTTCATAGCTCTTTGAGCCTGGTTCCAAATTGCTCTCCAGAATAGTTGGATCAGTTCACAACTCTACCAACCATACCTTACTTTACCAGTTCTCCCACATCCCTTTCAACATTTATCATTTTCCTTTTTAATCATACTAGCCAATCTGATAGTTATGAAATGATACCTCAGAGTTATTTTAGTTTTCATGTCTCTAATCAATGATGATTTAGAGAATTTTTTCATGATCATAAATAGCTTTAATTTCTTCATCTGAAAACTGACTATATCCGCTGATCATTTATCAGTTGGAGAATGACTTGTACTCATCTAAATTTGACTCAGTTTGCTATATATTTTAGAAATGTGTCCTTTATCAGAAATGTGACTGTAAAAATAAAAACAAAATATTTTATATCATAAGATATTAATACGTATAAAATTTCATTATAGAATAGCAATATGATAACACTATACAAGTGGGATTTCTCAATTTACCATCTTAAACCTAGGTAAATCCAACCACACAATAAGCAATAAAGAAATTAAGAATGTAAATAACATTTTAGATATATTTAATATGATAGATGTTTGGTGAAAAATGAATAAGTATAGAAAGAAGTATATCTATTTTTCATTTGTGCCAGGCACCTTCAAAAAATTGACCATGTATTAGGGTATAGAAACATCACAAATAAATGTGGAAAAGCAGAAATATTGAATATACCCTTTTTGAGACCATACTGTAATAAAATTACATTCAAAAAAGAATCTTTGAAGTATAAATTTAAAAAGAAACTAAATATTCTAATTATAATGAATTATTGTATCAAAGAAAAAATCATAGAAACAATAATTTTATTAAAGATAATGACAATAATGAATCAATTTACCAAAATTTGAGGGTTTAGCCAAAGAAGTACTTACTGGAAAATTTATATCTCTAAATGTTTATATCAACAAAAGAGGAAAAGAATAGATAAACAAATTGGGTAACCAAACAAAAAGCCAAAAAAATCATTTTAAAAATATTTAATTAAACATCAAAAGAAATCTTGAAAATCAAAAGAGAAAATAACAAAAATTGAATCTAACATAAACAACGTTTGAACTAATAAATGAAACTTGGAACAAGTTTAATGAAAAAAGTAATAAAATAGGTAAACCATTGGTTAAAAAGGAAGTAAGTTAATTTATTAGCATGAAAAATTAGAAGTGTGTTTAAGTAATGAAGATAAAAATTAAAACAATTTTACCCATTTATATGTCAATAAAACTGACAATATAAGTAAAATGAATGGATATGTGCAAAAAATATGCTACCTAACTTAACAAAAGAGTAAGTCAAATACTTACATAACTCTATCTTAGGAAAAATAAATTGAACAACCAAAAATGAACACCCTAAGGGGAAAAACAATACAAACAAAAACCTTAGGACTATGTGCATTTACAAGCAAGCTCTACCAAACAATTAAGCAATAACTAATTCCAATGTCATATAAACTGTTTGAAAAAATAGATAATAGAGTCCTACAAAGTTCCTTTTTACACAAATAAGGTTCTGACTCCTAAACCAGAGAGTAAAAACAGAGAAAGAAAATTAAGGACCAATTTTCCTGGTGAATATAGATAAAAAAAAATTTTAAATAAAATGTTAGCAAGGAAATTATACCCAGATATCATAAAGATCATATATTATGACCAGGCTG
The DNA here is from genome assembly GCF_037893015.1 of Macrotis lagotis. NCBI lineage: Eukaryota > Metazoa > Chordata > Mammalia > Peramelemorphia > Peramelidae > Macrotis > Macrotis lagotis. The sequence continues at coordinate 220,139,097 of NC_133662.1, forward strand.
GATTTATCTGGTGTAATAGTGAGAAAACTATCAACATGATTGACCATATCAATAATAAAAACTCAAAAATCATGGGATTTCATCAATGTATGCAGAAACACCTTTAACAAAATGCAGTGCTTATTCCTATTAAAAACACTAGAAAGTATTGGAATAAGTGAACTTTTCTGCAAAAAATTAATAGCATTTATTTTAAAGCAAGAGCAAGTACAACTTCTAATTGAGTAAAATAAAAGCCTTTCCAGTAAGATTAAGGGTGAAGCAAGGATATCTGCATAGTCACCATTATTATTCAATGCTGTTCTAGAAATGCTAGCAATAACAATTAGACCAAAAAAATAGAAATTGAAAGAATAAACATATGCAAAGAGGAAATACAGCTATTTTTTTGCAGATGATATGAGGGTCTATTTGGTCAAACCAATTAAAACTTTAGTAAAATTTTGGGATATAAAATAAATCCACACATCAGCATTTCTATATACTGCCAACAAAATCCAGCAGGAAGCACTAGAAAGAAAAATTTCATTGAAAATAACTACAGACAGCATAAAGTACTAACTGCCAAACAGATACAGGAACTAAATGTACATAATTATAAAACACTCCACACAAATAAAGATAGATCTTAATAACTGGAAAAATATGAATTGCTTATAGTTGGGTCAAATCTATGATTTAGTTATAATCCATACCATGAGGGAGGTGTAATCATGATCTTTCATGTCCCCTTCCATTTCTGAATCAATGATTCTATAAGATGACATAAAATCACTAAATATCAAAGAATTCTTCTTCATGATATAAATGAAAACAGGAGTCAGAGAACTTAGGTTTCAATGTCATATCTCAAACTATATTACAAAGTGGTAATCATCAAAACAATTTGCTACTTGTTAAGAAATAGAGTGGTTGATCAATGGAATAGATAGGTACATAGTATATAGAAGCAAATGAGCACAGTCACTTGGTGTTTGATTAAACCCCCAAATCTTAGTTATTGGAACAAAAAATCATTTTTTGGCAAAAAACTGCTAGGAATACTGAAAAATAAAATGGCAGAAGTTAGACATAAGCTAATATCTTACACTATATACTAAGGTAAGTTTGAAATGGATACAGGATATAGACATAAAAGGAAATATCATAATAAGTAAATCAGGGAACCATAGAAAAATATTTATCAGATCTATGGACAGAGAAGAGTTCATGACTAAACAAGAGATAAAAGAAGATCCCAGGGAGTAAAGCAAGTAATTCTGATTATATAAAAATTAAAAAAGTTTCTGCATAAACAAAACTAATGCAACCCAAATCAGAAGAAAAGCAGGAAATGGGAAATGGAGGGGAAATTCATAGGAAGTTTCTCTGATAAAAATCTCATTTCTTAAATATAGGTGTAACTGAGTCAAATTTGTAAAACTGAGTCAATCCCTAATTGTTAAATGATCAAAGGATAAGGATGAAGGAAGAAATTTAGTTACTTTTGGAGGAAGAAACTGAAACTAGTAATTGCCATATAAAAAATTCTAAATAACTAATAATTAGTGAAATTCAACTTAAAACAACTCTAAGGTACCTCCCTCTCCCCCTCACAATCCATGAAATTGACAAATGTGGGAGATTTGGAACAATAGTTGCTAATGCTTTTTGGTGGAATTGTATGCTAGTTCAACCATTTGGAGAGCAATTTGGATTAGTGCCCAAAGGGAAATAAAAGGGTGCATATAATTTGACCCAGCAATTTTACTACTAGGGTCAAACTTGAATGAAATCAAAGAAAATGGAAAAAAGTCCATATGTACAAAAATATTTATAGCAATTCTTTTCATAGTAGTAAAGAACTGGAAACTGAGGGGATTCCCATCAGTTGGGAAATGACTGAACAAATTGTTTTATATGAGTGTGATGGGATGTTCAGAAATGACAAGCAGGATGGTTTTATTAAAACTTGTGAAGTCTTATATGAACTAATGCGAAGTAAAGTGAACAGAACTAGAAGGGTTATATTCACACATATATGTTGTTTCTGTCAAATAGAATATAAACTACTTAAGGGAAGAAACTACATCATTTTAGTATTCTCAGCACCTAGCTCAGTGACTGGCATCCAGGAAATACAAAATAAGTGAATGTTCAACTGCATTGAATTGAGCTAGAGTTGACCCCTAGGGAATGGATTTTTTTCCAACTATAATAATTAATAAAGCTGAAGAAGGGTTAGGAACTGCATCAGGTCAAGAGTTCTAGTAGGTCATAATTTGGATCAGCTAAAAGGTGGCCAGCTGTGCCCCAGGGACATATTGGGTAATGGAAAAATCTCATGAGAATCCCTTCAATTCAAATTCCTTTTTGCCTTTGACATCAGCATCACAGAATTGGGCTTAGACCACTGTTGCACCCAGGTGAGGTCCATTCCTTAGAACATTTAGATTGCCCCAGGGAATAGGTTTCCTGGAAGGGATGGGGAGCATACAGAGGGTGCCTTGGAAGCTGTAAGGAGAGAATTGCCAGGAATGGTGTTAGAGGGGGCCCAGTCTGGGAACGTGGAAGGCAAATTCGTCTACTTCACAATTTTGCTGGAGAGGCCACCCTGGTTAGGACACCGCAACCGCTCTTCAATCTCTGAATCCAGAAACTCATTTTAATTTCGCCATCTGCCCTTAAGCTCTGTACCCAGAGCCAGATTTCAAGTCACTTGGAGCAACAAGTTCATTTTTTAAAAAAGAAAAACAGACTGTGGTGAAGGAAAAAAAATGCTCACTTGGGAAGTTCCAGTGTGATATTATACCAGCAATGGTTGGAGATTAAACAGAGCATCACAATGGTGCTAAATTTGATTCCCTCACTGTGTGTGCCTCCTTCTTTTGTGTGGGCAAAAACCAGCTCTGCTCTGGGATGCCAACAACAATAGAAGGAAGTCCAGAACAGACCTATAGTGCTGGTACTTAGGGTCCACAGGATCTCTGTGGCTTCTGCAGACTTTCCATGCCAACCCTGGACATGAGCAATCACAGCTTACATTTTTATACTCTTGGTGGTTTGCGAAGCATTATACCTCCAACTAGTTTCCTGTGGGAGTAGATTAGGGCAAGGATTATTGTCCCCATTTTACAGATAGGAAAATGAGGATTCTGAGATGTTAAATGACTTGTCCATGGTCCCAGAGCTCTGACCTGAGGCAAAATTAAGGTCTATTTCTTCTGATTCAAGTGCAACAATCTTCCCATTGCAATTCTTAAGATCATAGATAGTTGTGGTAGTTTAGTAGCTATTTGACTCATCTGATACATCAAAAGTATTCCCAACATAGCATATTTGACAGATAGTGATCCTGCTTCTATTTGATCCTGCTAGATTAGCCCCGAGGAAAGTGGGTTGAAGTTCTGCCTACTCAGTACCTGAGCCCAGCAATCACAAAGGAGAAAAAGGAAGGAGAGAGGCCATGGATTTGGAGTCCTATGTTTAACTTAGGTTTGAAAACCTGTTTTATTTCTCATGATCTGTGTGACTTTGAGCAAAATGGTTTATATTTTGAGGCTTTAATTTGATTCATAGAATGAAGGAGGTGAACTGTATAATCTCTGAGGAACCTTTAAAACCCTAAATCTATGATTCTATGAGATATGAGAGTTAAAGACAGAAAAAGAAAATCATGAAACAATCAAAAATCTCTCCCTCATGGTGTAATGAAGAGGAGTCAGCATTTGGGTTCACCTATGAGCTCTGTCAATGAGGAGTGCTAAGTAAATCGTTTGCAACCTCTTCGGACCTCAGTTTCCAGATATGTTAAATGAAAGAGTTGAATAAGATGACCTTACCAGGTCCCTTCTGGTCCTTATTCAATGGTCCACTGGTTCTTTCCAACACTAAGTTTTGTGGTATTATGATCTGAGAGTGGGGTGGGATGTGGCAGAGAGCACCATTTATGACCTTCTCCACTTAGCACCACAATCCAGATCCTATGAACTTAATTGAAGTGGTTATCACAACTTTTGAAATTTTGAAAATTTGTTGCATTAACTATCATCCCCCCCAAAAGATACCATTGCCCAAAACTTAGAAATTGTGTGGGAGACAGAGATAATAACTGACATGTATATAAAGCTTTAACATTTATAAAACATTTCATATAAAATATCCTATTTGATCCTAATGATAGAGATAGGTACCCATAGGAATTATTATCTCTATTCTCTGTCTTTATCTCTGTATTTCTCTCTCAATGTGTCTCTCTCAGTCTCTGTCTCTCTGTCTCTGCCTCTGTCTCTGGTTCTATTTTTCTCTGTGTCTCTGTCTCTCTGTTTCTCTCTGTGTCTGTGTGTGTCTCTGTCTCTTTCTTTGTCTCTCTCTGTCTCTTTTTTTTCTCTCTCTCTGCCTCTGACCCTATCCCTTTTTATCTCTGTCTGGTTCTGGATCTGTCTCTTTCTCTGTGTTTGTCTCTGTTTCTGTTTATGTGTATTTCTAATTTCTAATTCTATTTTTCTATCTCTCTGTCTCTTTGTCTCTGTCTCTGTCTCTCTCTCTCTCTCTCTCTCTCTCTCTCTCTGTCTCTCTTTCCATCTTTGTCTCTGCCTCTGTTTCTGACTGTTTCTGTCTGTCTAGCTATCTCTGTCTCTTTTTCTGTGTGTGTTTCTCTCTCTCTCTCTCTCTCTCTCTCTCTCTCTCTCTCTCTCTCTCTCTCTGTATGTGTGTGTGTGTATCTCTGTCTCTGTCTTTCTCTGGCCTGTAATGTCATGGACTCATGGAACTTCCTATGAGGAATCTCTTCATGCTGATAGGCAACTGTTATATAATTTATGATTTGAGACAGTTGTTTTAGGCATTCAAAAGTAAGTGATTTCCCAGAATCCTACAGTCGGTATATAGTGCATGTGGTACTTGAACCCAAGTTTTTGTGATTCTGAGGCTGGTTTTCCACCAGGAATACAATAATGTCTCATTCCCCATTTTATGGATGGATAAACTGGGGTTCAGAGAAATTATCATGACCAGTCTATGGTCACTCAGATAATAAATGTCAGGGATGAGACTTGAATTCATTCCTTGACTTATCTGGAGGCTCAGGTGTCTAACTGCTTTTTCACTCTGCCTCTCTGTTGTAGTGATGAATCACAATATAACTGTCTATATATTCTATAAAACATCAGCTGGGCTCTATGGAGATGGGGGTGCAGGGATAAGTGGGCTTAAATGAGCACATTATTATTAATGGAAGTTAGAATTGCATTAATAGATGAAACAAGCCAACATCCCAGGAACAATGGACAATATTGTATTGTTCAACAATCTTTCAAACTCTGTACATGAGTGTGTGGAACATTCAAAGGGGTTGGATTTGGAAGAAAATGAGGTTTGCTCAAGATGTCCAGGGCAATATTTGTAGATCTCTCGACAGAGGAGGTGAGCACACAGATCATGCCTTTTTATGGGGGCATTTCCAATCCAAAGAAAGCAAAGAAAACACACTGTCTCCATTAACATTTTTACAGACTTTGATATCCTTTTCAGCACTTTTTTTTTATAATGTAGACATTAGTTTCAACTTTAGATGGAATGGTTACATAATTTCAGTTTATTCTACACATTTCTCAAATACTGGTGCATGGTAAACATTAGGAGCTTTCTGGCTGCCTGGTGTGTCTGGCAGAGGGAGTAGTAGCCACTAGATTTTCAGATACATTTTGCAGAGTTTGGGGGCTTTGGATTATTATCATACTTCCTCAAAGTGACAGGTTCTGGCAAAATCTCTATCTGTCTTCCCTTCTCTTTCCCCGCATCTAAACCCCAAGAAACACACAGGTACTTTTGTTCCTGAGAAATCTGAAAAAGTCCCAATTGCCTAAAAAGGCGGTTCATCTTCCCTAGATCCTCAGCAGTTCCTAGAAGAGAAACCACTAAAAATGGATGTACCCAAAGTTTCCACAAACCAGAAGGGGAATTTTAGTGTTGATTGTTTCAAATAGCTATTTTAAATGACCAATAAAAATGTAATAAAAATAGTGGTCAAGCACTTTGCAAATGTAAAAGTATGATATGTAAATATATAATAAAACTATTAGTGTTCAGACTGCTAAAAGAATTCATCTGCTAGAATATGACAGGCCTGTTGGAAATATCTGTTTTCAGTCATGCTCAGCCCATGAGGAGGAATTGGAAGAACACTGCAAAATGAATGGCGCAAGGGAGAATTTTTTTTTAAGAACGGAAGGGACTTGAAGATGACACCTATTTTGTTTGGTCAAGTGTAAAGAGCCATGGCTTTGTAGTCAGAGGTTGTTGTTGTTGAGTCATTTTTTTTGTTCATTCTAACTTTTTGTTATTCCATTTGGCATTTTCTTAATAAAAATACTAGAGTGGTTTTCCATTTCCTTCTCCAACTCATTTTACAGATGAGAAAACTGAGGCAAACAGGGTTAAGTGACTTTCTCAGAGTCATACAGCTAGTAAAGAACATGGGTTCAAATCATGAGACAGATATGAGATCCCTGTAGGAGTCCAAGCAAATTCTTTAATTTCTCTATGGCTCAGTATACTCATTTGTAAAATGGAGAGGTTAGATAAAGGACTCCAAGGCCTTTTCTTACTCTTTCTCTATGATTCCCATCAAATTAATGCAACTTTCAAGACTTTTTTAAAAAAAATCATTTCTTATGCTCTATTTCTTCAGCTGAGTGCAATGGGTACCTTGGGATATGCCCAGACCTGCTTCCGTGAAGGGGTCCTGCATCTAGGGGGAGACATCCTGCTATCTGCTACTATCTGAGGAATAAAATAGTCTCTATCGGAGGAATAAAACAGTCTCTTTCCATTGGCATCATAGCTACAACAAGCTGCATCTATCAAAACTGTTAGACTGGGACCCTTGTTCTTTTTTCTCCTTATCTTTCTTTCCTTTGCTGTTTCCATAGAGAGTGAAGGTCACATTCACCACAGTACCAGTTCCATGAACTGAACAGTGAGGGGGGGGAGAATATTTTCCCCCCGCCTTGCCTTTTAGGTTCCATGATCCCTCAGAATTCTTGTCCTCAGTTTCTAGCTGTAGATGGTAATACCCACTAAACCCAGAATCAAATCATGGCTCCCTGGAAGTCAGAATTCCAGATCTGATGTTGCAATCAGCTGACCTGCAAGGAAAACCTGAGAAGCCTAGACTGGAGCTCAAAGGGGTGCTTTGACTTTGGAACTTGGAACTCTGTTATAGAGTAGCTGACCTAAGTTGTGAACATAACTTCTTTCACCTCTCCACAGTATAAGTGGTACAGGGAAGAGGGGGGGGAATATTCCCCTGCATACTAAAGGGTATATATGTATATTTATTATACCTTTGAAATAAATATTTCTTTGGAAAAGCTAATATCACTGTTTTAAAATATATATCCTTTATTTTATTTATTGTTTTATTTTTTCCTAGTTACATGTAAAAACAATTTTAACGTTCATTTTTAACATTTTGAATTTCAAATTCTTTCCCTTCTTCCCTCCACATGCCCCCCATTGAGAAGACAAGCAATTCGATATAGGTTATACATATATAGTCATGTAAAACATTTCCAGAATAGTCATGTTGTGAAAGAAAATATAGACCACAAAAATAAATAAAGTCAAAAATATGCTTCAATCTGTATTCAGACGTGATCAGTTCTTTCTCTGGAAATGGATAACATTCTTTATAAGTCCTTCAGAGTTGTCTTGGTTCATTGTTTTGTTGAGAATAGCTAAGTCATTCACAATTGATCATCTTAAATATTGCTGTTAATTTGTACACATAACATTTAAGTCTCTCCAGGTTTTTCTGAGAGCATCTTGCTCATAATTTCTTATAGCAGAATAGAATTCCATCTCAATCACATACAACAATTTTTTCAAAAATTCCCTCAGTTTTCAATTCTTTGCCACCAGAAAAGACCTGCTGTAAACATTTTTGTACATCTAGGTCCTTTTCTGTTTTGTTTTTAATCTTTATTAGGAAATAGGTGGCATTGCTAGATTAAAGGGTGTGTCTGGTTTTATAGCCCCTATATAGTTCCAAAATACTCACGGAATGGTTGAAGCAATTCATCACTCCCCCTAGCCATATACCATTAAGTGGGAAATGGAACTGGGGTAATAGGGGACCCCTTCAATTGGTGGGAACAGCATCATTGGAGGTTAAACAGTGGTAGAGAGCTTAGATACCCTCAAACTCTCTTAAAGGCACTGAAGAAATCTGGGATGGGGATAGAATATACTATGCCTGGACTTTAAGTGGCCACATTTACATGTATGAAGATAATCGTTCTAACATCTTAATGAATGTCCATAAATCAAGAAAGCATCTCACAAATAATTTCCTCCAATACCTCCTTTTACAGTAAACAAAACTGAAGTTTCCCAAGTTTAAGTTACTTGCCCTAGGTCTCACAGCTAGAAAAGGGCATGAATGAAATCAAATGCTAATCTTCTGGCTTGTTCCAGGCTTTGGTATTGACTCTACATTTGCAAGAATGGAAGGATTAGAAACCACAGAGAGGTTTATACTTGTATTTATCTCAGAGTTAGACTCCTTCCAGAGGAGTACTAGAGCCATCTTTTTTTTTTATTTTTAGATTTTTGCAAGGCAATGGGGTTAAGTGGCTTGCCCAAAGCCACACGGCTAGGTAATTATTAAGTGTCTGAGACCAGATTTGAACCCAGGTACTCCTGACTCCAGGGCTGGTGCTTTATCCACTGCGCTACCTAGCCACCCCTTAGAACCATCTTTTTAAAAAATATTTTGTTTATCTATTTTTCCAACTACATGCAATGGTAGTTTTCAACAAATGTTTTTTGCTACGTTTTGAGCTTTACATTTTTCGACCTCCCTACCCCTGCAGAAAGTAATCTGAGACTACATATACAGAACCATGTTAAACATAGATCCATTCTAATCATATTGTGAAAGAAGAATCAAATCAAATAAAAAAACATTAGATGGTCAATGGATATGGACAGTTCTCAAATGCAGAAATTAAAGCTATATATAAATCATATGAAAAATGCTCCAAATCACTATTGATTAGAGAAATGCAAATTAAAACAATAATGTGGTATCATCTGACACCTATTAAATTAGCCAAGATGAGAAAAAGGGAATTTAACTAATGTTGGAGAGATTGTGGGAGGATTGAGATATTGATACATTGCTAGTGGAGTTGTGAATGGATCCAACCTTTCTGGAGAGCACTATGGAACTATGCCCAAATTGCAGTAAAATTGTTCATACCCCTTGACCCAGCAATTCCAATTCTAAGTCTATATCCAGAAGAAATTATAAAAAATGGGAAAAGTCTTTTATGAACCAAAATATTCATAGCAGCTCTTTTTTGTAGTGACAACGAATTGGAAATTGATGGGATGCCCATCAATTGGGAAATGGCTACAAGGAACCATGAATACTATGGAATACTATTGTTCTATAAGAAACCATAAAAGGTTGGACTCTAGAGAAGCATGGAATGGCTTATGGGATCTGATGCTGAGCAAAGGAAGTAGAAACAAGAGAACAATATACACATCAACAACATTATGAGATGGACAATCTTGATGGAAGCAGCTCCTCTTGTCAGTCCAGGGAGCTAGGACAATTGTATTTGACTGATTATGGACTATATTATCCCCAACCAGAGGAAGAAAAACAAAACAAAGCACATAGGAAAAAAAATAACCTTCCAGAATCTGATGAACATTTTATAAAAGTTATCTCTTATGTATTTCTCTTAATCTGAATTCTCATGCCAAAAATTACAAATTTGAAAACATGTTTAACAAACTATGTATGTAAAGTGCTAACCTGCCTGTTCCCTGCTGAGGGGAGTGTGGGTAGGAAGGAAGGGTGGAGGGAAATTTTGTAACATGGAAAGATGCATGTACGTATGGATGAAAATAAATAAATAAATAAAATTTAGAGGAAAAAAATAATACACAAGACAACTTTTAAAAATTGAAGATAGTAAGTTTTGGTCTGCACTTAAACTCCACAGTTCCCTCTCTGGATATGGATGGTATTTTCCATCAAGTCTTTTAGAATTGTCTTTGATTATTGTCCTGCTGAAATGAGCAAGTTCATCATAGTTGATCATCACCCAATGTTGTTGCTAGTGTGTATAATGTTCTGGTTCTGCTCATTTCATCCAACATTCATGTAAAGTCCAAGCTTTTCTGAAATCCTGTCCGATATGATTTCTTATAAAACAATAATGTTCCATCACAATCACG